>NC_089854.1:28210057-28515890 GCF_036373705.1 Amia ocellicauda | reverse complement strand
AACACATATTTAGAGCAGGTTTCCACTAACTATTTTTCCTAGTATCTGCAGTATGCATATAGCAAACAAATCTTTTTAAAATTTAGGTTTTTTTAGATGCACATCAAGGTATCTCAGTGACCTTTGTGATCTGCTAGTTTAACCTTTTTTAACATCTCTATTCACTAACCCCCGCCGCCTCTTTGTTCAGCAGTGTAAATTGTTTTTTGTTTTTAAATTAAACAATAGTCAACTTGTCACTCTGTGGCTCAGTGTTAATCAAGATGTAGCTACTTAATTCTCCTTACGTGTTCAAGATTACTGAACCCTTCCACAAGAAATTCTATTGCATTAGTAAAATGAGCGCAATCTAATTTCAGAGACTGTGAGTTGAACGTCATCTCAAGGTCTTTTTTTTTGTTGTTGTATTAAGATGCAAATGAGATTGTTTTTCTGAAGCAACACCTCATAGAAATCGCCTGTGAAACCCTGATTAAAATATCAAATCAAAATATGAAACTAATTTGAGATTTTTAATTATGTCTATCATTTTGATCTCGAAGAACAATTCTACTATTCACATGTAAAGATGATATAGGTATCAGTGGTTTTATGGGCTTGGCGATTCATTCTCAGGAAACTTATAGACAAAATGAAAACTGGAATACTGCTTTTAAGGTGAATAATCATTATTTTACCAAATAACATTTCAAATTCTATTTCCTGAGAAAGACCAGGCAGGATCAGATCCTTGTCAAAGCCAAGTTTAAATCTGTCTTATGTAGTGCCATATAACTTGCTTGTATGCATTTGAATTTAGTTTTATTTATATAGTATTACTGGAATATAGAACACGTTGTGATTATCTTATAAGAACAAAAGATTTGTAAGACGATTTGCAGGTGTGACATGGAAAAGAGGCACTGTAGATTGAAAGAAATGGAAACATCTTGGGGAGGCCAGCAGTGGATCAATAAAGGCTGTTGATCATACCATAAAAATAAAAATATATATTTTCAATTCAATTTTCAATTTTCATTGTCTTTACATTTTAAATTACATTTAAAAACCTTTCTTTTTCTTTCTTTCTGCCTTCCTTCTTGCTCCCTCATGCCCTCCCTCCTAGCAAATGTATTCATGCTTGTCAATCTCATCCCTGGCCATTGAGCACACCCTGTCCATTTGTTCCTACTAGAATATCCATCTGGTGGCCAAATGGCTGAGCACCCTGGAGAAGAAGCTGGAGCAGCACAGCGAGGGCAGCAACCAGGAGTTCCGCGTCTTCATCAGCGCTGAGCCCGCCGGCACTGCTGACGCTCACATCATTCCTCAGGGTATCCTGGAGAACTCCATCAAAATCACCAATGAGCCGCCGACTGGCATGCACGCAAACCTGCACAAGGCCCTGGACAACTTCAATCAGGTAGGCCCGGAACCTGAAAGAAAGTGACAGAAGAGCATGACTGGGCATCACAATTGCCTCACGCTTGAGTTTGACGTTTAGAGAAGAAGGGATGGGGGGTCATTTTGCAGTTTAAAATGGATACTTCATTCTGTGAACACAGTCGCTGTGCAGGGTGCCTGGAGCCGATGCGTAATTACACAGCCAGCTTATCACATAGTGTCTGTCTGTTGATGCATTCGTACACTGTTAGCAATTTCTCCAGCTTGCATAGCTCCTTCACCTGTGGGACTACACCGTGTGAGCATGCTTTCTCACCCTCAATGCTGACCTTCATTTTTCGATGCCCTGTCTTGCAGCTGCATTAACAGAAGGTTGCATATGTCTTCTACCAGCTGTTGTAGCTTGAGATTGGGGGGGTAATGTTTCAAGGATCTTTTTTTTTTATCCAGTCTGTCCCGTTGTTTAATATTCTCTCATATTCCCAGAGACTCGCCTGTGTAACAGTGCATTGTCCACGTGAACCAAAACAGTTGGGACCTGTGAACAAAAGGAATGCTAATGGTTCAGGAAGCTTTTTCAGTTTTGTAAAATCTCATCAGTTAAATGAGGAAGCTTGAAGCCGGCCATTCTACTCGCATTATGATGATTGAGTTAAAATGTAGTCTGGAGCTCATGAATCCAAATCCACTTAGAACTTCACAGCGATCATAAAAATAAAAACCAATGGGGGTAGTAAAATTTTGTGAAGTGTCATTTAAAGACACTTACTCCTCCAGGTGAAGGGGAATAGCTCTTTTAAATGTGATTTTAATTTACATCCAAAAATGTGCCACTTAATGATCTTAAATGATCTGCATTTTTTAAGTAAACGATACTTCCATACAGCACACCTACGCAGAAGGTGCTGTCTTGTGCAAAAACATAACATAAGCCACACCGTGTTGTGTAAATAAGCAAACACCAAACAGGATGTGTTTTGTTTAGTCTGTGCTGGAAAGAGATGGAAAGTAATTATAACGGTGGCGCTTCTGAAGCATCCAACAATAGAAAAGCATTTGAATTGATGCATTCCAATATCCAGTGCTTTGTGGCCGATTGAAGAGCTTCACTATTTAATAGCAGACCCTTTAAATGTATGTGGTAATTTGTATGTATGTTGACTCCCCCTGAGACCCTTGATTTATTCTATTGCCAAGTATTCCCCTGTTTTTGCTAGAACTCCTACGTAACAAGAGACACTGATTTGTAACATGTACAAAACGGGGGGCAAAGGTTTGACAGTCTTTGTTTCCTCACACCAAAACACCCAGTAAGTAAAACACACAGCAAGCAATTTAAGAAGCATGAGTTTATGCCGATGTTAAGTGCAGAAATAAGTTATGAATTCCCCAGAGGGGTCTTTATATATATATATATATATATATAAACCTTCTTTGCATTCTGTCCATATTACATATTGTCCATATTTGTATTGCAATCAGAGATGTCTAAATCAATGAAAGCTTGCTGGATAGAGGTGAGATTCTCAGGTCCCAGTTGTTTTTCCTTTTTTTTTTTTTTTTTTTTTTTGTTTCTTGGCAACTTTTCAGTGAAACATGTGTGGGCGTTATCAGCCTTGTTATCGTAATTCTACACTCTACGTCTTATCGGACAAGCCTGCAAAACCATTACCTTAAAGCTGGTTTACAACCCCTTTTATATTTAAACTCCCATGATTGTTATCTTTCTATCTAGATAGAGGTGTGCTTCCCGATGTTACAACAATCAAAGAGGACCAATGTGCCTAACAGAATATTAAAAAAAAAAGATACATATTCTAGTCAAGCTAACACTTTGATAGCTAATCAATGCGATGATAACTGCCTCATCCCCCTTCTTCTCTAAAATAATCCCTCATTCATCCACACAAATATAGACAGTTTTATATTGACCTTTTCACAGGATAAGACTGGAAGACTGAGTTCATATATTTTTCTTGTGTCCATTTGTGACCCACGACAATCAAGGAAATGAAACCTATAAAGAACAGTGCAGCTTCGTGTCCGTATTTATCCTTTTTTAATGAATAGATGACATGCATGTTTGAAGCGTAGTTATTAGGAAAAAATAGTGAAGCCTGCTCTCCTTAAATTGCCTAATGCAGAGATGGATGAGTTCAGATGCTGAAGTGTTTTTTTCGAAAATGAGGATTATGCTGCGTAATTGACAGAATGGTACTGCTTCTCTGCTTCTTTCTACACGCAGCTTATTACAACTTCAATAATCAGTTTTTTAGGTCTTCAAAAATCAAGATCGAAAAAAAGGGGATTCAGTGAAATCTTAATGAGATTGTTTCATGTAAAGTGGATATTACATTTTAAGAATACAGAGTGGCAGGCACTTGCAGCTGAATCATCACATTTTCCATCTACATAAGCTGTCGTCTTGATGAAAATGGCCCATCCACAATGAGAATGTAATCATGATGGCGAACAAGATAACATTAAAATACATGGCTCGTCGTGGCCCTGTTGCTTTTGCAGAGACTTGAACCTTCTCGCTAAAAGTTTCCGTCCTTTCATCCCTTCATCCCTCAAGTTATCGTCACCAAGATGGTTTCAACACCATGACATGCTCGAAATGCATCTTTTCCCACTGTAATCCTTTCAATCTATTTTGTATTTTACTCTATCTGGTTGAGGACAGTTTGGCGGAAGATCATGCCAGAGTTTAATTTCTTGGTTTAATTCTGTCTAAATATCGCCAAATCGCCACCACCACCTGTTGCGTCTGCACACAACGTTACTGCTCTTCCTTGGCGGTGACCAGTTTTAAGTGGTAATGCTCCTCCCACTTTACAGTTATTGTATCCTCTCCATTCCTTAAAAATCTTACTGCAAAGACGGCCTGTGTAGTAAATTGGTGCATGAACTGGCCCAGTTAAACATAGAACCATATTCCAGCATTTGCACCACAACATAATGCCTTGAGTTTTTTGTTGACTTGATTTCCTGTAAGATTCTGTAGTTAGCTGTTTTTTTTGTTGTTGTTGCTGTTGTTGCCTGTGCTACTAAAAAGAGGTTTATTGCTTCTGCTGATCTGCGGGACTCACTGAGGATCACAAGGCCTGCTGTGAGACAATAAGCCACTGTTAGGCAGGAAAATCAGAAGAACGAACTGATGGCAAGCTATTTAGCAGCTGTTTTCAGTATAACTCCATTGAGAAAATGAATATGTCAAAGTCAAGGCAAAACACCTAGGCTTTTACTGACGTTTCTAAGCCGGTTCTTGAGTACTTCAAGGAGTAAAACAAAACGGGCCTTTAAAAAAAGACAATGCTTCTTGACACTGTGAGGATTAAATAGAATTTATACTCCCAATTTACAGCGGAGTAAACATTTTACACAGGGTTATTGGCATGGCTATTTAAGCGTTCCCCCTTGGAGATTACCCTGCCATTTATTTTTATTTAAGTCATCTGAAATAATGAGCCTCTGAGACTCCAAAAAGTTGAAGACCTGACAAGCTTCGTCAATTAAAACAAAATCCAATCCATTCGTTAAGTGTCGCCCGGTCGTCTCCCTGTCTTGCGATGTGTGCAGTGCAATAAAGCTGCTTTGAAAATGAAAACAAATGACAGTGACAACATCATGGGAGCAAGTGTAAATGATAATGAATGAGCTTCTTCACGTTTTTTATGTTATTCATACAGCAATTGTGGAGTTTAAAAGAAAACGCTTGTTTGACTTTTCTTCCTGGATATGTTTTTTTTATTTTTTTATTTGAACAATTTTCAGTGTTCATTTGCCTTTTAATGTTTGTTTGTTTCTTGTCACAGGACACCTTGGAGATGTGCACTCGGGAGAATGAGTTTAAAAGCATTCTTTTCGCCTTGTGTTATTTCCATGCTGTGGTGGCAGAACGACGCAAATTCGGACCACAGGGCTGGAACAGGACCTATCCCTTCAACACGGGAGACCTCACCATATCTGTCAATGTGCTCTACAACTATCTGGAGGCAAACTCAAAGGTGAGAGGCAGTTCAAGTGGTAGCTATGCTGAGAAAGACTTGTCAACTTTAATCATCAAGCGGACCATTATGATCATACTGATATCACTTTAGAAAAGCCATTTTCTGCTTTTCCTAGGCAATGTATAATTTTTGTAATTAAATAATCCTGTGTTGTTTTAAGGGGATAAATAACTGAACCATCCATCTTGTCAATCAACCCAAGCTCGCAGACCAGTTTAATAAACTGCAAACTCAATATCTCTGCAGTTTTCATTTAGTCTTAAGTGCAATAGGATTGAAATTGTGCAGTAATTGCTTCAATATTGAAAGTGTAAGTAAGCTTTATTGAGTGCAATTTTGTAAAACAGTCTTAATTCCTTCACTGGATGAGTTCAACAGGTTTTTTGTTTTTTAACAGGTCAGTTTCAGAAGCCCATGTGTAATGGAATCTGGATTCCTGAAAATAATACTTTGTGATATATATATATATATATATACATACACATACAGTGAGGGAAAAAAGTATTTGATCCCCTGCTGATTTTGTATGTTTGCCCACTGACAAAGAAATGATCAGTCTATAATTTTAATGGTAGGTGTATTTTAACAGTGAGAGACAGAATAACAACAAAAAAATCCAGAAAAACGCATTTCAAAAAAGTTATAAATTGATTTGCATGTTAATGAGGGAAATAAGTATTTGACCCCTTCGACTTAGTACTTGGTGGCAAAACCCTTGTTGGCAATCACAGAGGTCAGACGTTTCTTGTAGTTGGCCACCAGGTTTGCACACATCTCAGGAGGGATTTTGTCCCACTCCTCTTTGCAGATCCTCTCCAAGTCATTAAGGTTTCGAGGCTGACGTTTGGCAACTCGAACCTTCAGCACCCTCCACAGATTTTCTATGGGATTAAGGTCTGGAGACTGGCTAGGCCACTCCAGGATCTTAAATGTGCTTCTTCTTGAGCCACTCCTTTGTTGCCTTGGCTGTGTGTTTTGGGTCATTGTCATGCTGGAATACCCATCCACGACCCATTTTCAATGCCCTGGCTGAGGGAAGGAGGTTCTCACCCAAGATTTGACGGTACATCCCTTTGATGCAGTGCAGTTGTCCTGTCCCTTTAGCAGAAAAACACCCCCAAAACATAATGTTTCCACCTCCACGGTGGGAATGGTGTTCTTGGGGTCATTCCTCCTCCTCCAAACACGGCGAGTTGAGTTGATGCCAAAGAGCTCGATTTTGGTCTCATCTGACCACAACACTTTCACCCAGTTCTCCTCTGAATCATGTTGGCAAACTTCAGACGGGCCTGTACATGTGCTTTCTTGAGCAGGGGGACCTTGCGGGTGCTGCAGGATTTCAGTCCTTCACGGCGTAGTGTGTTACCAATTGTTTTCTTGGTGACTATGGTCCCAGGTGCCTTGAGATCATTAACACGTTCCTCCCGTGTAGTTCTGGGCTGATTCCTCACCGTTCTCATGATCATTGAAACTCCACGAGGTGAGATCTTGCATGGAGCCCCAGACCGAGGGAGACTGACAGTTATTTTGTGTTTCTTCCATTTGCGAATAATTGCACCAACTGTAGTCACCTTCTCACCAAGCTGCTTGGCGATGGTCTTGTAGCCCAATCCAGCCTTGTGTAGGTCTACAATCTTGTCCCTGACATCCTTGGACAGCTCTTTGGTCTTGGCCATGGTGGAGAGTTTGGAATCTGATTGATTGATTGCTTCTGTGGACAGGTGTCTTTTATACAGGTAACGAGCTGAGATTAGGAGCACTCTCTTAAAGGGAGTGCTCCTAATCTCAGCGCGTTACCTGTATAAAAGACACCTGGGAGCCAGAAATCTTGCTGATTGATAGGGGATCAAATACTTATTTCACTCATTAACATTTAAATCAATTTATAACTTTTTTGAAATGTGTTTTTCTGGATTTTTTTCTTGTTTTTCTGTCTCTCACTGTTAAAATACACCTACCATTAAAATTATAGACTGATCATTTCTTTGTCAGTGGGCAAACGTACAAAATCAGCAGGTTTGCTAGATCAATGACCCATGATTAACATGACAGTCTTTAATGTTCCTGCTTCTTGGATCTTTGTGACCTTAGTATTTGACTGAGTGAGGATCAATCTTTTCAATTTGTGGTCCGATCGATTCTTAAAAGAAACTTAACATTACTGGTTTAAAATGTCTCTTTAGCGTTTCTGTTCTGACTTATTGTCAGTTGCATATGTCATACTTGTTGCCATACTTGTATTGGTGCTGAAAGCAATTGATGGTTAGATCAAAGTACCATTGTTGACAAATTACCGTTAAGGTGTAAATATGCTACTACTTGGTGATCTGAAACGTTTCCATTGCTAGATAGTTAAAACAAGTAAATAACTAATAAAGTTGGCATTAAGGCAGGGCTAAAATAGTGGCCAACAGGGGCATCGCAAGGAATTCTGAACCCCCTGAAAGATATGATGTCTGGGCCCCCCTCAATTATGTCAGCATTGGTACTATAACAAGATCAAAACAGTGCCTACAATCCTGTTGTTCGCCGTGATAATTTGCTATTATCGTATATACTTAGAGAGCACCCTCTCAGGGATATTCCATAAACTAAGATAACCCAAGCTAGTACATGCTAGCTCCTGTTGCTCAGCTCACCTATCAAATCCTCGGCTTTCCTAGCAGTAGTAGGTATGTGACTACATTTGTAAATGTCACCAATTACCATTGATGCAGTCAGATAGAGGGTTCAAAAATTAAATTTGATACCAGAACCATGCCTGTACCTTCATTATTAAAGAAGTTATCGAAAACATCAAAAATACTTTTATCAAAACCAGACTAAAGCACTTAAAAATAATGAGCCAGTCACCCTTTTGGTAGACAGTGGAATTAATGTAATTGATTCATTAATTTACTAATTAATTAATTGAACCTTCAGGTAAAAATGCTCTACATTTTAAAATAAGTGTATTACTAGTGTATTGTTCTTAATATAGGTTGGTAATAGACTTCAGTAAGGGTAATTTGATGATGATGATAATAATACATTGAATTAAGTATTAAGGCGGCATTACTAATAGTACATATGAAAAAAAAAAAGTCAATTGCAACAAACTGAAAGCACTGGAGATGATCCCGTGGTTAGTACGCAGTTAAAGTACGCAAGTTAAATACTCATTGAAATAAGCTGCGGGGACTGAAGTTATAGGCCTATATAATATTGGTCTGTATGTAGCCGACTTCGTATTTTAGTGTATGCCAATAATGTAAGTATTTAGTATACCGTGCCAGGGCAGGGCTGTGGTTCAGTGTTGAGAGCTCCAGCTAGGAGCCGCAGCTCTATACAGTGTGGGAGGCACCGGGTCCGAAACACCACCTGTGCATCACATTTGTTATTTTCTTTAATATAATTCAGTCTGGATAATAGGTTTGGATCTCGTTTGGGAGAAAAATGTGCAATGGAAATGCAATTTAGCCTTAGTTATGTATTTTTGTGCCATAAATATATTTTTGTATACAATTGTCTTGAGTTTAAATTATAATTTCTTCTTCAGCATTATTTTTGTTTGTGAATGTATAATTATTATTGACTATGCTACTAAAAATAAATGTAGAATTATATGGTGGTGTTGTTATATGGCATTGACATTTTAACACAATTAGCATTGCCATTAACATTAGCATGTCAGTACCAGCGTTCTGTAGATGCTGCAAACAATCGCTCAGATGTTCTGTATACCCCATAATGACAATCTAGTCATTCTAGATCAGTGCCCGGCCCTCTTCACTGACTTCACTTCCCTTTTGGGAACATAATAACAAATTTAATCCTTAGTACCGTACTAAAGCTGGGGATCAGCTAGTCTCCAAGAACCAAGAACTGTATTAGCTAGTACGCAACTTAAGGACCTGTGATAGTTTAACCAGGACAGAATGAATGGCCATTTTCAAAGATTTGTTGGCTTGCTGGTTTGACCATGGATGTTTTCAGGCATTAAATAACTACTTTTGAATAATTTAATCATCACGAAACTTTGTCAGTATTTAGATAAAACATAAAACGTCTATTTTACCTCTTTTTAGCATCCAAAACCTCAGTTTGTCACAGAGGAAGGTGGAAATTGACTGATGTTTTGAAACTAAGCGCAAACTATGACAGAGTGACATAATAAAATAAATAAAAAGTGAGGCAGTAGAAGGAGATGTCTCCTACATTAGCAAAAAATCACCAAGAAATACCACCATGAAAGGCAACAGAAAGCCTATTTCCTAGGATAGCCCTCTGCACCGTGCACAAGTAGCAAACAGCAATTGCTGGAGAAAACTGCGGCCGCTAATTGCATAAACGTTGTCATACCTAGAACTAGTAGCTTGTGTAATGGGAAAAATTGTGTCAATAATCGTTTTCCAACATTCTGCCTAATTTTATATGTTTTATTTTTATGTTAAATTTGTTTGGGCACTAGATTATACTTTTGGTAGTGGCATCTTGTCAGCCATCAGTTGGAGGGCAGTTTGCTATCTTCCCCTCTCACCTTTCAGTGCTACAATTTAGTTTTCTCTCTGGTCTGCATGTGCAATTGAGGGACAAACCATTTACCATAGGGAGGATGAGGGTGGGCAGAGGTATGCACCAATTTATTAAGAGAAAGTGAGTTGTTGTATACACATTAGCAATTCCATTACAAATTGTAATCAATTTACAGATTAACATTATTGAGTTATGTAAACCCACAACAGTGGGGCCCTGTCAAGCCGTGGGCTGGGTGATTTATTCCCCCTTTTCACCCCATTTGCGATGCTCCTGGTGGCCAATGATCAAGTGCTGTTAAAAACCCAGGTGTGTAGTGCTTTGAACTCCTTTAACATCTTTTAACGGGATTTCAGCCTTGTGCGTGACTGCCTACAGCACAAACAAAAACAGTAGAAAAACATGCACTAAAACATAGATCAGTCGGAAATACGTTGGTTCCACTGTTGTCATTTCAGCACAGGGGGTTAGTGATCAGTATAAATCTTTACTGATGGGAAAAATTGACAATCGCTAATCTACGACCAGCAAAAACAGAAGATCTATGAAACCTAATTGACCAAATCCCAGAATCAGATTATTATTATTACACCTTTGGGTGTCTGTCTTGTTCTGTCTTCACGCAAGGAGGGCTGTATGTCTGTGGATACAACAGGGTTGAAGAATCAGAGCAGACTGCATATTGTGAAATACAGAACTGCAGAGGTGGTGTCAATTTATCCTTTAAACCATGTCACCGAACAATAGATACTGAATGAATCAATGAAAACCCATAGGTGACTGGGACCTTATGCTCAAACAGTGTGTACAGGTGAAATACAGCCATTCACATTAACAGCTGGTTTGGGGAGAGTGCTTTGAGCAGGAGCGAGAGACGTAGACAAAGTTCATTAATTGATTTTTGCGGTAACAGAATGTACAATTCCAGCACTAGATCATATTTTAAGAAGTAGTCCTTGTACTGAGACATACACAGCAGGCCTTCCATTGCTGGTCCCTGAATTGAAAAGGAGCTTGAAAGCCAGGCAGGGAGTCAGCAGGTTTTCAGTCAATTTCACACTAAGGGGTTTCCTCGGTCTCTTTTCTAAGGCGGAATAAACCCTTGAAGCTCAAATTGTTAGAGAACAAGTGCACTGCTTGGCTATAGTGCTGACACACGAGCTGAAGGTCAGAAAATCAATTTATTTTCAAAAAAGCCTCTCTCAGCACAGTACCACCCTGTGATGGCCAGTGGGTAGGTGGTGTTTGTCAGCCATCTTGGTACAGTGGGAGAACCTGCCTCTCGCTGCCTTCCCTACACTAATTACCATAACCAATATGTAACTAGACAGTGTTCATTTCACTAAATGATAGAAGAAGAATAACAGCTCATGTTTATGTTTTATGATTGATGTTTAAAGGGAAATCATTCTAGGCAGTAACAACAACAATTCAAGTAGAGCATGTCCAATTCCGCATACTATGAATCATTTGGGATAGTCTGCCGGGGAAATGTAGGAATTTCTTATATAACTAACTTTTCTTCGAGCACAGATGCTACATTCTGCTGATCAGTGCTGTTGTTCCCGTGGCTATAGTCTTGTTACCAAACCTCAGAAATTAGCAGTGACTGCAAATGATTCATTACCTCATCAATATTACACTTATCAAGATTGTTTTGTTCTGCACATGCATTATGCTACGATCCCCAGGAATTTAGTTTTAAAGGGTGTTAAAACTTTAATTATATTAGGATTAGAATTATGACATTGTTCTCAACGCCTGTTTTCTCTAGTGTGTGAAATTGTTTCAGGAGTAAGTATAAAGATCACTTTAAATACTTGGCATGTTTTCCTTCCCTCCAGTTATGATCTCGTAAGGTTTTAATGATGTTATCAACTCTGTTCTTTTACTTGGTTCATCACTAATTTGCAGCTCAGGTGTTCATCATTGAGCCTGGGATGGCGGTTGAGCTCTGAATAACTAAATAACTAACTAACTAACTAGGGCCTGAACCAGATCAAAACCTTCACTCGCCTACCAATCTCATAACACACTAACATGGTTGATATGTTGTGTGCAGGTTGGGTAACTGACACACAATAAGGGACTAAACCCAGTACCTCCAGGTAGCAAACTCTTCTCCTGGATGACAAGACTTCAATGTGCATAATGGTTTTTTATTTGTTCGTTTTGATTTTAGGTCCCATACGATGATCTCCGGTACCTCTTTGGAGAGATCATGTACGGAGGTCACATCACTGATGACTGGGACCGCCGGCTGTGCAGGACTTACCTGGGAGAGTACATCAAGCCAGAGATGATGGAGGGAGAGCTCTTTCTAGCACCTAGTTTCCCGCTGCCTGGAAATATGGACTACAATGGATACCACCAGGTAAGTTGCTCAGGTTTCCTCTTTCTCCATTGTCAATTTTGTGTGTGTAATCTATTAGAGAAAGGTGCCCATTTTCCACTCTTGCAGAACACAGTGCAATTGAACATAAGTCCTCTAAACCAAAGTGCCTCGGCTCAGAACTCCATCAGAGAGTAAGGGCTACGATAGGAAAACAGACGTGGCTTGTTTTCGAAGGTCAGATCTAGAGCCGTTACCATTTTGTGGCACCCAGCTGTGTTGTACAGAAAGCCATCCCAATTTTTGTGGCATGTATATTCAAAGTACAAGGGATCTTTTCTAATGATTCAGACCAGGTGGTGCTCATTTAGGCTTTTGGCCTTGCAGACACAACTGCCACTGTTGTGCAAGGTTTTTTTGGTTATTTATTTATTTATTTATTGATTGTACTGCTTTTCTGGGCAATGTGACGCAATTGAGAATGCCTGCAGTTATGTGGCTTGTCTGAAAATAAAAATCAATCTCTCCACCACCTGCGCAGTCCAAGCTGCACTGCTGATTCAGTCTGCGTTGGAAAAACTCATTCTGAATCGCTGCAGTCCAAACACAGTGCGTGCCTTCGTCTTTTCTTCTTCCCCATGTAGAATAAGGAGAGCATTCAATTTATTTATTTTTTCCCCCCTCCTCATATCCATTTCACTAACAGCTAAGGTCACCGGTTTCATTTCTGTTATAGTCAGAAGCGATAAACAGGCCAGGAATGACAATTGTAAGCAGTTGTTTTTCAATTACATCTTGGGAGAATGGAAATTAAGGAAGCAATGACTCAAGGATGTCACTTGGGTTAAAACTAGTCTGACTTAACTGCATGCAAGTACAGTCAGTTTCAAAGTCTCCCATTCTGTCCACAGTACATTGATGACGTTCTGCCCGCCGAGTCCCCTTACCTGTACGGACTGCACCCCAATGCGGAGATCGGCTTCCTCACTCAGACCTCCGAGAATCTCTTCCGGACTGTCTTGGAAATGCAGCCGCGAGACACTAGTGGCGGGGAGGGAGGGGGAGTTACCAGAGAAGATAAGGTAAATTGCGACAACCTCATGCCATTTCCTGAAATCTCTGAAACATTCATGCTTTCTGTGGTTTGCATCCTTTCCTGGCCTTAACTGAGACAAAATGTCATTGTAAATCATCAGAAAATGCCCTTTTCATAGGTTATAAAAAAGAAAGCATTAAATAGGCCTGGAGATTATTTTTTCTCCTAATTTTGAATTATTGTAAACATACCAGGTATTCCCAGTTGCTAGGGAGCTTCCCAGTCATCGCATTAAATGGCTTCATGTACACAGCCTGACTTCCAGGTTCTTTACTGCATGAACTGTGAACAACCACACACCTCCGTACGATAACAGAAATCAAAGAATGAAACTAGTCATGTTTATAAGACAGGTGTTGGAATATATATATATATATAACCCTGCACACTGTAAAAGCCAGCATACCATCTCTGTCTATTAAGAAAACCATCAATAACCTAATAGTCCTATTGTTTGGTGACATTTAAATAATAAGGGCTTTTTTCTCCTTTGCTTCACTTAAATTTAATTTATGTCAACATGTCATAATTCATAATGACACTTAACCTTTTAGGCTTGAAAATATGTGAATTAATCTCTTTTCAACTGACAGAAGCCTTAATTTCAAAAAGATCCCCGTTTAGTTTTTTCACATCAATACTTTTAGCCAAATGGGAAATCAAATGTAAAAAGATATGTATTTGATGTAGCAAAGTAACCCTCCCGCATATCTCCTCAGATGGTCTGTGTCAGAAATATGGCACCCCATGTGTTTGATGGTAGAAGCTTCTGCTTCGGATCATTATTTGAAGCCTTACCATTCATCCCATATTAAACGTACCGATTAAATCATCAAATTAATCCCCTTAACATAAATATTTTGGGGTAATTTCCATACGATCAATAAAAAATGTTACCTTGAGTATAGTACTGAGCCCACTTGCTGATTAAAAGGCAAATAATATAAATCTTTAAGAAAACAAAACCAAATGCGAATACGAAGTCACCACCCCAATCACGACAACTCCTGTGAATGGAAAGTTCTCTTTTGTTCAAGAAAACCTCATCTTGAGTATTTCATTCTATACCATCTCAGTATTCGATTCCTACATCTGCATAGAAAATGGTATTTGATTGCAATTCAACTTTCAGAAGTGCACTGTGTGGCTTCCTTCTTAAATGCATTATGGCTGATGAGGCTTCATCTTCACAATCATCTGCTTGATGCCGCCAATTTGCGATAAAAAATTTATCAAATCCGTTGAACAGCCTAAAATTTTTTTTTATTTTTTTTTTACGGCAGTTCATTAATCAAGACTGAAATGATCACAGCATACTATACTATACGGGCGATCTCTCTCATACAGAGGGGATTAGTAAAAGGATGTCTTGGCAACAAATAGGTGGAAAAGCACTGATGATCGTATTTGAAGTTTACCATTTTAAAAGTAGAATAACCAAAGACTGGAATAATAAAGCTATAAAGTCAATTAGCTAATGGAAACATCAAGGGCCACTTTTAAGTGTTTCAGGGCTGTAAAAATAAATTAAGGTGGGAAATAATGGCGCAGTGTTCTTTGTAAGACAAATTTCCGTGTTATCTCGACAACATGTGCGCACAAGTAAGTGTGCTTGTCAGAACACTTCGAAAAGGAAAACCGTTTTCCTTCATGTTTCTCCACTTCTTCTTTTCTCTAGTCATTAGCTACCAATGCTAAATGTAATCCCTTGTTTAACAATGTTGGTAAAGTGCTATCAAATGTTAATTGTGCATCTAGAATATTCTGGCTTATGGTGCATACTCTGCTACAGATAGTCTCGCCCTCTGCGGTACCTGCTGGAAGATTGTCTATCAGGTCAAGACCTTATTTCTGTCACTAAATTGTTTTGTGTCCTTGTCAGCCCCCATGAAGAATCAGTTCTCGTCAAAGGTGCCGGTGTTCTAATGAATTCAGTCTCTTGTCTCGGGCGCGAGGCACTGTCCAAAAGCCGAGACTCTGCAGATGACAGCTTTGCAGTGTGGCTTAATAGAAGACCTATCATTGCCTGGGCCCTTTATCACTCGCCACGGCGGCCTGTTCTAAGTATCCAAATCACGTCATCCCAAAAAAAACGGAAAGGCGAGCCGTATTTCGTTTAAGTCAGAATCGCTATGATATTCAATCTTTTTTTTTTTTTTTTCCTCCACAGAGAATGACTTTGTTCATTTCCAACTATCTGTTTCCATTAACCCAGCGCGAGAGAACCTAAGTTATTCCCAATCACGGCCCCCGTTTGGGCGATCCCTCGGCGCGTGACATTTAGCATTCGCAGTCGCAGGTGCCTGTGCTCTGAAGCATTCCTCGCATGACGACGGCCATTAATAGTGTTGTCATGTGCAATTGTCAACCGAGTGAAGGAGCGTGGAATCAGCTCAGGAAAAGGAAATCAGAGTAGTCAGGGCCAGCACCGGTTGCGTTTCATTATTCAGGAAGCTGTCAGGCGCCAGCCCCTCAATGCCTGTCACTTCTAACCTCCCCTCGCCCTCTTCCCTCCTGTCTCGTCTGTCTGCCAGGTGAAGACAGTTTTGGAGGAGATTATGGAGAAGTTGCCAGAGGACTTTAACCTCCCGGAACTGATGGCAAAGGTGGAGGAGAGGACGCCATATATCGTGGTGGCCTTCCAGGAATGCGAGCGGATGAACATGCTCACAAGCGAGATCAAGCGCTCCCTGAAAGAACTGAGCCTGGGATTAAAGGTATGGGGAAACAGGGTATTTTAGCTCTATTGTGTGAAATGCCAGCTTACAAGGGCTGCAATTCTCTGGGTCCCGGAAACTGAACAAATTGGCTAAATTAAAGGGGCACAAGCACTCCTGAACACTGTGAAATTCCACCACCCCCTCTTTCAGATGCCTTAACATTGTTTGTTTTACTGTTGGTCTGCTAACGAATCTCATTTTCTATTGCATCAATGTCTACAAAAATTGTTTTTTTTTCTTTTTCTTTTTATTCAGTCAGGATGATTCTAGATCTTCTTCAGCAGAAAGCCTATTTAATGCTGAACATGGATGTATGTAACAACTAACGTTTTGCTGACACATCACTGTGATTCTTTTGAAGTAGACGGATGTTTGGGTGCATATTGAATGCATTTATTAACCTGTTTTTTTTTTCCATCTCCCCGGGAAATCGCATTCAGAGAGAGGCTTTATGTTAGCATCATTAATTATTCTTAATTATTAGAATTATAAATCAGAGTTCACTTTACACTGACAGCTATTTGTATTAATATTCATGCATTCTTATAAGTCATCCATCTCTACCACGATGAGCTTTTGAATCCGATTCAGACTTATTATTCGTTATGCACCGTGAGGCTCTTGCACGTGAAACTCCACCGCAGATAGCCTGTCAGAATCATTTGTTCAGTATGGATGTCTTTTCTAAAGCAGCAGAAAGACATCAGATGAAACAATGAAGCCAATAAAGAACCAGTCTTATTCCATGAGAGAGATACAGGGGCCAGACAGTGAGTCCATGAGCACATTTAAGCTTTAAAAGGCAAAGAAAAGAGATTAGATATTGTGTAACTTCAACCCCAACTGTATTGGTAGGGGTAGAAAAGTGAGCCCCAACTCCCAAAACATGTGGCCTTGTGACAGCACCTCATAAATTAAGCACATGGTGAGCAGGAGAAATCCAAAAGCATCCGGTGCATCTCAACAAAACGAAAAGCATTTGATTTCTCTGCAGAAAGATCAGGGGAAGTGTTAGCTGTTTGAATCTCATCTATATAACTTTTCCCCTAAAAATGTTCCCAAGGAAAGTAAGAGTATTGAAAATGTGGTGCCTTTTTAATAGAGGAAGACAGGAATCATTTTCAGTTAAAACCATTTGAACCGTCCTGCTTTCTAATACTATAAATGTCCCTGGTTAGGTTTGAACTAGGTTTAGTCTGTGAATTGCAGCTGTGGCTGTGTATTTGAATCACGAATGACCTGCCTTCTTTCAACATTAAGTTTGTAAATTGTATGTAGTTCACACAATTTGAGGCCCCCGGGACAAAAATGTGCGTGTGCCATTTTTTCCCCGTATGTATGTGCTACTCTTAGCATCTCTAAACAGTTAATGAGGTCGGTGTGATGAATGAGCATGTATCAGCCAGGGGAATACACAAGAAAGGAGACAATTCTCACAGTCATTGTAAACTACATTAAAGACACCAACATGAGCAATGGCTCCTACTCTTTTTCATTAATAATTTTTTATTATTATTATTACTCTTCAGGCTACAGTGAGAATTTGGAAAGAGACTGAAAAAGGTCATCTTAAGACTGCTGGCAATAAGTGGTTTGATAGAAAAGTTACAGTTTAAATGACCTTATAGCTATTACAGTCAAACTGTGGATGTGTTGCAAATAAAAGGTTGGAAAGCACTGGTGGTGGGGGGGTGGAAGTGTATCTTTTTTATGTTATTTACTAGACTGCAAAATTGCCAACAATCTATCAAAGCAAGGAGGCAAGTTTTAGCACCAGAGTATGGTATTCGTTTGATGCAGGTAATCCTTAGAGGTTAATGAATACAAGTAATAAACATTGGTATCTTGATTTGGGCCCATTTTGTGAAGAATATTTTCCTCAGACAAATATAATCATAGATGTGTTTGTAAATAGGATGGTTTGTTCATATTCTGGATTGTAAAAGAGAAAACTCCCAAGGCATTAACGAGCGCAGTACTGGTGTAGATAAGATCACGGCTTGAACGTTGAAAATGTTGCTGTTTTCCTTCAGGGAGAACTAACGATGACAAGTGACATGGAGAACATCCAGAACGCCATATTTTTGGACCAAGTGCCTGAGTCATGGACCAAACGGGCGTACCCCTCGATGGCGGGTCTGGCGGCCTGGTTCGTCGATCTGCTCAACCGGATCAAGGAGCTGGAGACGTGGACGTCTGACTTCGCCCTGCCGTCAGTGGTGTGGCTTGCGGGCTTCTTCAATCCCCAGTCCTTCCTAACGGCCATCATGCAGTCCATGGCGAGAAGGAATGAGTGGCCCCTTGATAAAATGTGCCTGCAGTGCGACGTGACCAAGAAGAACCGTGAAGATTTCAGCAGCCCCCCCCGAGAGGGAGCCTATGTCCACGGGCTGTTCATGGAGGGGGCACGCTGGGACACTCAGGTACGGCCCCCTGGATGCGAAATCAAAGTCACAGTGGACTGTATGTGTTTCTGTAGACCGTTTGTTTGCTTGTAGGTACACTTAATTTTTTGATTACTCAAGAGTCAGAGCTTGGTATGATTTTGGCACAGACAGCTTGTTCATCTGATGACGCGCAGAGCCAATTTGCAACTCTTTCTGTGTGCTTAAAATACAAAGAAGGCTGTAAACCTGAAAAGAGAGTGACTGTAGTGTACTAGTAGTTGAAAGCAGAGAGTGAGGTTATCTATGCATGGCATTAATTGTCATGGAAACCACATTTTTAGCTAAAATCAGTTAAACAAAACTGAATAAAGGTAAAGAAGTTTCAGCTTTTTCACACAAAAAATAAAATGTGCTTGGTCACTGCAAAGTTCACTTCAGAATTGTACATCAATAAACATCGCTCTATCTGGCTCTAATCTATTTTTGACTACGAAGTGTCCCGTGGAGAAACATGGTCAAAAGGGTAGGTTGTTGCCGTGTACCATTTTAAATCTATGACCGTATGCATGTGTTTCTTTGCAGACTGGCATAATAACAGACGCAAGACTGAAAGAGCTGACGCCCTCGATGCCCGTCATCTTTATTAAAGCCATCCCCGTGGACAAGCAGGAGACCCGTAATGTGTACCAGTGCCCGGTGTACAAGACGAGACAGCGAGGCCCCACTTACGTGTGGACGTTTAATCTGAAGACAAAGGAGAACTCCTCCAAGTGGGCATTGGCTGGCGTGGCTCTCCTTCTGCAGATCTGAGAGGAGGACATGGAGAGCTGTGGAGTTTGAGTCCCACAACATTTGTACTGCATCTGTGTCTTTGTGTTTATCACAGGAAAATGCACTTTATTTGTTTAATGTAATAAAGCAGAGCGGACATGTGGAATTGATGCACGTGTTTGTTTTCATCGTAGCTCTGAGTGAGGCTGAATGTATTTGAATGAAAGCATGTGCTGTCACATATGTGTTTCTATCTCTGAGATGAAGCAAAGAGGTAGAACTAGGGAGGGAAGCCAGAACGCAGTGTGTAGTTTGTATGAAATGCCCTCGATACAGACTCTTTCCTCTTCTCTGCAGATTCATGACGGTTCTGCAGGAAAGTGAGGCCTGCAGCCCAGAGTAAACGCAGTCGTCGTGACGCGTCTTTTACAGGCCTGTTTTTGAAAGCGCGTGGAGTGTACATACATCTGTTTGTTTAGTGTTTTGTGTGAGCCAGGGTGCTTGTTTGTCATTGTGTTTGCTTTGTAGCTGACGAGAGGAAAGGATGAGCTAGTGATATGAGGGCAGTGTAATGGACTGTAATTGAAAGCAAAGGTCATTGTGGTAGGATGTGTTGTGTTTGCTTGGATCTATTTGGAAATGTCTATTTTGTCATGGAAAGTGCGAAGTGAATGCTTCCAATCCCCTCTAGGATAATAACGGCGTGTTTGTTGGAGAATGGGATAGGGCAGCTCTGAAGGTAGTATGCAGACTAAGGCCACAGGTTGAAATGAATTGTGAAGTAAAATAGCTGGGGGATGTTTTAGTGACTGTGGAAGAAGGTGGTTGTCTACATGTTGTCCAAGTGCCAAATGGGTCATGAGCAGTGTGAGGTCCAAAGATGAGCCTGTGTTTCCAGCAAACGTAATTGCAGAAAGCTTGAACAGGTGGTTGACGTTAAGGTGTAATGTGTTTGTGGAGGGCCTCGGGCTGAAAGGGGAGGATTGTGTTGCAAGCTGTCAGGTCTACTTTTGGAGGCAATGCAGAATGTGTTGAGTAGAAGTGGATAAGGCAGGATTTCCTACAGCTATATTCAGGCCATGTGGCGCGCCTGGCCAGAAATCGTTGCCTCCTGATCAAAGAAACGCGTGATTGTCATTTTTTTTAAACACAAGCGCCCTTGCTCTTGCTCCCCCACAAGCTCTCATTCTCTATGGCTACCCCTCCCCTCACTTGTTCGCTATGGCTGCATAATGGGTAGGGGCATCAAAGAAATGGCATAAGTATGAGAGGTCGTTCAATTCAGCAGTGACAAAATAAATATACCATATATCAGATATGGATACCAATTGAAAAAGTAAATATGTCATATGGCAAAATGGATATATTAAGTTCAACAGATATTTATCAAAGTCACGTGGCAGTGAACTTGCTTTGGACTTGTTTATTGTGCAGTGGTTCCCGATCAATGTGATTGTCTTGGAGGAGTGCAGGCAGTGCTAGTGGCATGGGCTGTGTGCATGTTGGCACAGGGGTCCAGCAGTCACACACACTTGGTCCTCCCTGGAGAGCAGACTGTGCCAGGCCATTTGTGAGTGTCAGGCAGGACCAAGTGTCTATGACTGCTGGCCCCTTGACTTAATTTGCCTACATTATTCATCTACACAAAGTTTAATTCTTTAACACTGCTTGCCTATTAACTGCCCTCCTCCAGTTACAGTTGCAGAGAAAATCACCTTTCACACTCTGACTTCATGTTACATGTATATAACCCCTTCACTCACTTGCACAATTGCCAGAAAACACTTTGCTGACTATCAAACTGGAATCCCCCAGGCACCAGTACACTCAGGGTTTGGATATAGTCTTGTTCCTCTGCTATCTGCTACACCACATCAGAAACAGAAGGGCATGGCCAAAGGATGCCATTTCTTTCCTTTTATACCCTCTCTATTCATATGCATCCATGTTCACCCCTCATTAGCTGCATTTTCACCACACATCCTGGGCGCTGCTGCTTTTTTTCATCAACACTACATATTACTACCTTACTTGAAACACATGGTAACCAAGCCCTCCAGATCTCACAATTACCCAAAATTGCCACATCAAACCACACTCTCAACACAGACACAAAAACAAACAAAAATCTATTTTATTAGTAATACAATTATACAGACAGCAATCAACACTAGGCTGCATTGCACTCCACAATGTCACACATCCAGATACAATTCCCACCTCATTTTATCTCATTACACTAATCATTACAAACTCCAGTTACAATCCAAAACAATGCCTCTCACAGGTCAGTACTGTTGTCTTACCATGGTTGTCAATTTAAATAAATTTAGATTATTACAAAATAAACACCTTTCCAAACATTCCATCAATGCACAAACTTAATCTCAAAACATGTACAAAACCAAGTGACCAGCAAACCTAGTTTCCTGCTATCTCCCTTTCCAAGCCAATTCCTCAGCTTCTGCTTCATCACTCCATATGAGAAGAACAGTAGCCTGATTCATACACAGGGACAATGCTGACAGTGACAAACTGATCAATCATCAGCCACAGTGTAAAAGGCAAGACTAGTGATGCAATACCTCGCTAATGTCAAAACAATTGTTAAAAAATATTACAGATACATACATACGTACTGAGAGAGAGCTCACATCTCCACAGTAGCACTGCAAAAAAATCCAATTTGACTAAATCAAATTGGAGTGCTATCGGACCCTAAATGGAAATGACACCCTGACACAATATCTGGCTACTGTCAGAAACCCAAAGCAGACACAGATCCTGAGCAGATACGGGCTCAGTGAACACAGCCAGACCTGGTTGGCTTGGAGAACAGGCTCTGTGCTCTCTGTGAAACAGGAGAGATTGAGATAGAGATGCACTCTCTTCTAAACTGTGAAAAATATTCCCAAACAAGGGACAACTTTATCACTGAAAATATCACTTCCCTCTCACAATTCTCCCAAATGACAGAACCAGAAAACCTGTCAGTCCTGCTGGGAGGACACACAGCCCCATAGGCTGCCTAATATGTGTCCACCTGTCACAGACTGGGGGACAGTGTGAAGACAACATGCATGCCAGAGGGGGAAGGGGGGAACTGTTCTGTCTGTGTTGGAAGAATAGCCTAGTGGATTACCGCATTTCACATTTTATATATATATATATATATATATATATATATATATTATTAATCCAAAAGTTTTGCAGGAGAAGCAGTCTAGTTTAATTAGAGTTCTCCACCAGAGATCGCGGTGACTCACAGACTATATCAACCGTTCTACAGAAATACTTTAAATGCTGCTGTCAATCAGTCTTTAATACCATTGCAAAACTCTCTTACATAATAAAAATGTAAATGTCAGCTAGTCTTAAAATGATTGTGCCATTTTATTCCTTACATTACTATATGAACTGACTTAATGACTAACAATCAAATTCAATATGGACTAACAATGTAATTCCCTCCTTCCTATTTGGCGAGAGCTTTTTAACATTCCAGTCTCAAAATGTCGTGTTCAAAGCATTAGGGATTCTTGGTGTTATAAAGTACATTGTTTACCAGGCACAGCGATAGGGAAACTCGACTCCAATATGCATTAATTTCAGTTGCCACATCAGTACGTCTGAGACAGGTGAATGCTGTCCTATTTCACATACATGTTCATTTCTGTCAAAACGTTGATGGCACTGTTGACAGCTGAACTGATTTGATTATACTTGTTCTCATGGATTTATAATCCAAATGTACACATTCCTTGAGTAATAACTTTATCTTCATGAGATCAGGGCAGGGCATGCCTAGAACATGCTCATATTGCAGGGGAACCCAACCTCAGTGCAGGACCACATTGTTCTCTAGTTTGATGAATTGTGACGGTTGAAAAGACGCTCGTTGGTGGATCAGGACAGCTTTTGTTTAACACAGCCTTCACAGAAGTAATTCTGTTCAAGGAGTCCCACCTGATTTCTTTTGTTTTAAGGAAGCTTTGAATAGATGCCTGGGAAATAGTTATCAGAAATTTTACCTCCAGCTGCAGCCAAGGTACTAGTGTCAAACAGTTTGACATTCCTTTCATTACTACAATCCCCCTTAGTACCATACCTTGAGAGGGATCTCCCAATGAAAGCACATCACTGCCGACACATCGTGTATTCAGCAATTCTTTCAGGGGCAACTTTTTATTCGAAGATTTCATTTTTTACAAGGATTCTTAGATGTACAACACAGTTCTGTCATTGCCTGATTTCTGCGAACATGATGTCTTACAGCAGCAACATTCCCGTGATAAAATACTAAATCTTGGAAAGATGACAAATGTTTCAGGAAGAGTAGAGTAGATTGCAGCGCACGTTGTAGCGTGGTGCCGCTGTGTGTGTGTGTATTCAAACTTTAGAAAGATGAGCTGATCTGTTCTCCTGCTTTGCTGAGGTGTTTATTGTTATTTCATCGCTTGACATTGGAGACTACCAATGTAGTTCGTTTATACACCTCCGATGTGGATTCGGTCATTAACCATGTTCCACAATATTGCTTCTCTGCAGCTTGACCTCATATATTCCAAGTGAACCCATTAGAGCAACGAGAGGCCAGTGCAGTAATAAAAAGAAAAAAAAGAGCAAACAAGAAAAGAAAAAGGATTGTCAAGAAATAAGCTGCTTAAACAGTTTGTAACACTGGGCTTCAAGCCAAAGCTAATGCACCGGGCCATTTTAACAATGCGATGTGGATGTTCTAAACACATCCATCCTTTCACTGCAATCTCCCAGTGCTGGAGCTCAACAAAACCATCTCTGCTGATTTATTCTATTCACTTATGGAGTTACCTAATGAGCTTCTCAATTCATTCTCTAATGAAGGTATCTGTGTTCCTAAATCGAAGCCAGCGGATTTTACAAAAGACAAGAGAGTTAAACTGGGCAAACGCAACAGAAACACAAACAGCTATTGGCTCCCATTATGCACCAGCTACGATAGGTACAATTTATTCACTATTTTAAGGCTTGACCGAATCAAAACCATTATGTATAGTGTATAATGTCTAAACTTGTGTCATATTCTTTAATTTTAACAAGAATAATAATTTTAAAAAAATGTTAAGAACAACATAAGAAAGTTTACAAACGAGAGGAGGCCATTAGACCCATCGTGCTCGTTTGCCGTCCATTAATAACTAAGTGATCCAAGGATCCTATCCAGTCTATTTTTAAATGTTCCCAAATGTTCAGCTTCAACCACATTGCTGGGGAGTTTGTTCCAGATTGTGACGACTCTGTGTGAAGAAGCGTCTCCTGTTTTCCGTCTTGAATGCCTTGAAGCCCAATTTCCATTTGTGTCCCCGGGTGCGTGTGTCCCTGCTGATCTGGAAAAGCTCCTCTGGTTTGATGTGGTTGATGCCTTTCATGATTTTGAAGACTTGAATCAAGTCCCCACGTAGTCTCCTCTGTTCAGTTCCCTCAGTCTCTCAGTAGGACATTCCCTTCAGACCTGGAATAAGTCTGGTTGCTCTCCTCTGAACTGCCTCTAGAGCAGCGATATCTTTCTTGAAGTGTGGAGCCCAGAACTGCACACAGTATCCAGATGAGCTCTAACTAGTGCATTGTACAGTCTGAACATTACTGCCCTTGTTCTCAATTCTACACTTTTGACAATATACCCTAGCATCCTGTTTGACTTTTTTATTGCTTCCCCACATTGTTTGGATGGAGAAAGTGAGGAGTCGACGTAGACTCCTAGGTCTCTCTCATGCGTTACTTCATCTAGTTCTATTCCTCCCATACTGTAATTATAGTGGACATTTTTGTTACCTGCATGTAATACCTTGCACTTGTCCACATTGAATTTCATCTGCCAGGTGTCGGCCCACAACTGAATATTATGTAAGTCCCTTTGAATAGCCTGTGTTGCCGAGATCTCAGTATCTACTGAGCCACCTATTTTATGCACATGAAACAGATATTGCTGTCAACATTCTAGCACTCTTTGGTTCACAACATCACTATCCTCACACATTTTGTGGCTGTATAGTAGGTCCGAAACATCCACCTGTTATAGGACAAATGACAATGCATGCTTAATTTAACCAAATCCAGTTCTGCACTGCGCTCTCTTTTGTTTAAGCTGATAACGATTGACTTGAGGTTATGGTTACAGTATTTGTAGACCTTAACTGTAAACTATGCAAGAGTCTGCTGAACTGCTAGACATGTGGCACCAAAACTACCATTTGTGACTATATTCTTTTTTGACAAATGTTATTATTGATCTCTTTATTACTTAATTTATTTCCAGACACCCTTGTAATAAATAATAATGATACTAATAACATAACATTTGTCACAAAATAGGGTATATTCACAAATTGTTGTTTATACACTTTGGTTTTTATGTACATTTTCATATGTTGAGTGAGTGCTGGGGGAGGGTCCAGCATTGTAGCATTGCTTATATCCCATAATCCTCTGCTTTCCCATAATGGGTTCTCTAATTTGACTTCAATTTATTTCTAGTGATAAAAACACATCGACAGTGGCAGACCTCAGCCAGCCGAAAATGAGCTGTGGCAAAGCAAACCGTAAGAAAAATGTGTTGCATTTAGAAAGTGCTTTATTAAAAAGACTTTCACTTTCTCCTGTACCCATTGTATATATGGATAGATAGATAGATAGATAGATAGATAGATAAATGGATGGAGTTAAGTGTAAGAATGTTTTTGCTGACCAGTGAGAAAGCAAATTGTGTACTACACAGAGTGAAAGAGGAGTTACTATTAAATTGAGAGAGAGGGAACTGAAAGGACGTCTGTGTAGATTTGCTGAAGGAGATATTTTAGTTGATATCAATCCTGTCCCTGGTTTCCTTCACAAATCACATACTCAAGGTAGGACAGAAGACATTTTCTCCAATGAAGAACTGTGTCAGAAGGCACTTTGGTACCTTTTTTATAGGTGTTAGCCTGTAACAAAACTGAATTTACCTCCGACAGCTGTTGTTTCTTTTCTCTCTACATAGACTATAATCCTCATGTCATGTTTTAATCTAAATGCAGATGGGTTTAGATTTGTGTAAATTAGAAAAAAAAGCACACCCTCCATTGTTTTGGTAAAGGATTTAAATGTAAAGCTTTTGTTTTCATGTGGTGAGAAATGCATTTGCACCCTCTCTTTTCAATTACTTTAAACAAGGTTTGAAATAGATCTGGTTGTGATGAATCCAGTAGGTATTAATCTGTACGTGTGCTATGGATGTAATGGCTAGTGGGGTTTTGGAGGCATTTTCTTGTGTGTCTGTGACATTTGCTTTTGTTTATAGTTCCACTCGTCGATGTTCAGCTCTGTCTGCCTGTCAATCAGTTCTCTTGCGCATGCATATTTAACAAGTGTATCATTAGAAGACAATCCAGTATTCCTTCCACAATGCAAGTTTAAAAATACAGACAAAGACGACATGACTGTTGCAAAAGAGGGCACCTGATGTCATGTCAACACCACCTTCAGCACCACATCACCACACGAAGTATTGAAGTCAGTCCTTCTTAAGGATGCACAAACAGTGACTCACACAACGTCTACCTTCCAATTGATACCCACGCTTAAAGTCACTCTTTCACAGATTGGGCCTCTTGCGATAAAGCCTCATTACACACACACAGTTTGCCTTTCACACGCCAACAGGCATCTGTTCCTGGTCTAACGTTCATGTCTCTATGTTTACAATAATCGAGTAAGTCTTTGCAAAACAAGTACTAGTTTCTATTATAATTATAAGTGAGTGGAAGCATTTTGGGGAGGCCTTCATCCAACAGTGGATTCACATAGGCTAGAGGGGATTTTATATATTTAAAAAATACATATACACACACACACACAAATATATATATATATATATATATACAGTGGCTCTCAAAAGTATGCACCCCCTTTGGACTTTTCCACATTTCATTGTGTTAGAACATGAAATCAGAATGGATTTAATTGGAGTTTTGGGAGATCAACACAGAAAATGTCCATAATGTCAAAGTGAAAATATGATCTGCAAATTGTTCTAAATTAACTACAAATACAAAACAGAAAATAATTGAATGCACAAGTAATCACCCCCTCAGTCAATATTTTGTAGAGGCACCTTTTGCAGCAATTACAGCCATGATTTAATGTGGATACGTCTCTACCAGCTTTGGACACCTGGACACAGAAATGTTTGTCCATTCTTCTTTGCAAAATTGCTCAAGCTCCATCAAGTTGGATGGGGACCTTTGGTGAACAGCAATTTTCAACTCTTTCAACATATTCTCAATTGGATTAAGGTCTGGACTTTGACTGGGCCACTCCAGGATATTGACTTTTTTGTTTTTAAGCCACTCCAGTGTTGCTTTTGCTGTATTTTTGGGGTCATTGTCCTGCTGGAAGATTAATCTTCTCCCAATGCATCCATTTTGCCCTCTATCTTTACAAGATTTCCAGGCCCTGATGCAGAGAAGTATCCCAATAGCATGATACTGCCACCACCATGCTTCACAGTAGGGATGGTGTTCTCAGGATGATGTGCGGTGTTAGGCTTGTGCCAAATGTAGCGCTTAGCATTGAGGCCAAAAAGCTCTATTTTGGTCTCAACAGACCATAGGATCTTCCTACTTGGTCTCAGAGTCTCCCCCATGTCTTCTGGCAAACTCTAGCTGAGTTTTGATGTGAGGTTTTTTTCAACAATGGCTTTCATTTTGCCACTTTCCGATTAAAGGCCAGTTTTGTGAAGCACCTGGGCTATTGTTGCAGTATGCACAGTGTCTCCCAGCTCAGCCGTGGAAGACTAACTCCATTAGAGTTGCCATAGGCTTCTTGGTGGCCTCCCGGACTAGTGCCCTTCTCGCCCGGATACTCAGTTTTTGAGGATGGCCTGATCTAGGCAGATTCACAATTGTGCCACATTCTCTCCATTTCGTAATCATTTAATTTATTGTGCTCCATGGGATATTCAGTGCCTTGGATATGTTCTTCTATCCTACTCCTGATTGGTGCTTTTGAAGAACCTTATTCCAGATTTGCATTGAATGTTCCTTCATCTTCATGATGTAGATTTTGTTAGGAATTGTATTAACCAACTGTGGGACCTCCCAGAGACATGTGCATTTTACCTGAAATCATGTGACACACCTTAATTGCACAGAGGTGGACTCTTCATGTGGATTTAACTAATTGCATGACTTCTAAAGACAATTGATTTCACAACAGCTCCATCAGTTGTCATAGCAAAGGGGGTGATTACTTATGCATTTACTTATTTTCTGTTTTGTATTTGTAATTAATTTAGAACAATTTGCAAATTACATTTTTCACTTTGACATTATGGACATTGTCTGTGTTGATCAGTGGCAAAAACTCTTGATTAAATCCATTCTGATTTCATGTTGTAACACAATGAAATGTGGTAAAGTCCAAGGGGGGTGAATACTTTTGAGAACCACTGTATACACACAGGATAATAGGACATTTTGACAAAGCAATAGAATATTTGTGATATGAAATTCTAGTTGAAAGATTTAGATCAAACACCTGGCATACATTTTTGAAAAGGGCGAAACTGTACACTACAGATAAGGGATATGTGTTAATTCCATGCCAACGCAAGTTCGATTGTGGAACATATTGCTGGAAATGTAACACTTACCTAACTTTCTCCAAATCCACGTATTATCTATAAGAAACCAGGTGCTGCCTGTCTGCTTTAAGCATCTGTGAACAGTGATAAACACTGCTTTAAACACATGAACGAATGGCACAGAATGCAATGTAAGCTAACAACATACCCGTTTGAATGGATTTCTATATGTATTTCTAAACGGTTTGCACTGCCCTGAACCTTTACAACACCTACATACTTCACAGTGGACTTGCTGTAATTATTGGATACACTGAGTCAGATGACTGAAATATGGACAGAAAACTGACTGAGGATTTTAAAGTTCAGCTGGAGGTCACAGCTTGTTGTGTCATCATGTTTCATTTAAAACTCTTAAATTTTTAATGTTTTTTGTGTCTAAACAACCTGTTATGGGATTGATGAGGCGTGTGGGTGGTCAGAGGGTGTGCTGATTGGAGATGGTGTGAGCAGTCAATTCATATCATTGGGTTTCCCTGGGTTAAAGAGCCCACTCCATTGGTTTATGTTGCTACTTCCTTGTTTATTTATTTCATCCTTGTTATGTGTGCTTTATTAAAATCTGGAGATATTTTCACCTGGTTGTTTTTATTTTTGAAGAGTGTCCACACAAATACTTAAATGGTATGTGGTATATCTTTTACAACAGTTTTTCACACAGGAATTGCTTTTCCGCTGCCTTTTCTTTTGACAAAGAATACATAAATAACTACATAAATAAATAAATATGCAACATGATCTGTAAACTCCAATAAGATAGGGATAATGCTAAGGACAGGATAACAAGCTCTCCCATTGCCTTTCAGATTACAGAAGCTCTCAGACTGAGGACTGTATTAGAATATCTTTGATGTGTGTGCATTAAGGGATACTTTAAAATGCTTTCAATTACAAACTGCACCTTTTCCTTATAAAGTACCAATTAATCTTTAACTGATATACATTTGCAGTGTCAAGGGAATGCTTTAATTATAGTACAGAAAAAAAGGTAGTTTACACTCACACTGCGCATGGGTAAAATGTACTTTAAACACCAAGCAGCAAGTTTTGAAAATCAATTGCTATATAACTGTGTTGCTACAGCTATTTATTTGTCAGTAAGGAGTATTTTATCCAGTTTTTCATGATGGCAATTTTCCAAAAAATCCCAACCAAAAACATTACATTAATTTGTTGATCAATTTAGAGATTATGGTAAACATGTCTAATGTATTGCTTATCCTTACAGGTCAAACACCAGTGTAGTGTGAAGGAAGTATCCTGGTAGACACGGAATAAGTTCAAAAATCGTAGTAGCATTTTCTACTGCTGTCAATATGTTGTCAGTCATGGACATACTAATAAAACCCATTGTTTGAGCGCTTTCTCCTCATGACAAATACTTGTGGAAGAGAAACTACATGATTTATCCAATTTCAGTTAACATGTGCTAAATATCTCTCCATGCCAAGTTTTGATGTGGACTCCTGCAAGATAAGATTACACTTCCTTGCTAGATATTATTGACGCCGATAAACAAAGCTTATCGGGCTAATTACAGTCTCCTGATATTAGAAAATAACACCTATATAGTTGCCTAATCAAAGCGTTGGCTGGCAAAATTTGCGGTTTCCTGGAGATGTCTTGCTCAGCTACCTCCTCATACTAACACTAGAAAAATGTTCTCTGTAGTGCTCTGAAAGAAACTCTCACTGGCTGTGTGTGAACTAGGTCAAAACAAAGACAGACACTGCTTTAAGAATTGCAAATTAGAAGACCAACCCTACCAAAAAAGAAAACTGGTGTCACCGCTTCCAAAATAGCTGCTGGCCAGTGTGGCTGATTCTCAAAGGATTACTCTCGTCACCACTCTATGGAGCTGCAGCTGTGACTAATCAGGTCAAGAATCTGTCGAGCTCAGAACATCCCGCGTAACTCGCCAGCGTTCCTGTGTTTACTTCCTGGAAGAGGCTTCAAATCTTGTTCGGGAGCTTCTGATTACACGCTTCTAGCACCCTGCTATCCTGTTATGGATCAGCGACAAGATGCTTGGATGTGATGCATCACACGGAAATGAAACCGTTCTCTCACCTCTGAACAGGCAGCTGGTTAATAGTAATTGATCGACAAAGTGCTAACAGAGCCAGAGCTGAAGGAGAGGAGTTTCTGATCAGTGGGAACCCCGGGGTGATATTATTCCACAGGCCTAAAGGCTCAGCTGCACGTCAGTGGTTTTTATCCAAAATGCCATACTGAATAAAATATGTCAGTGGTGTTTTTACGCTTTCCATTGTCGCGTTTTTTGTTCTGGTGTAACCAGTCCTACAAAAATACCCAGTGAGTTAGTGAACCAAAATCTGAACAAATAAAAGGTGTTTACACATTTTGAAGGGAAAGACAACGCCTGACGTTGCTTTGGTTTTCAAAATACCAAAAGGAACTCTACCGTAATGGCTTTGGCAACCATCCCTGTTAATCACTGACTGTGTTGCCTTTGGTTTCCACGGTCCCTTGATAATGAGCAAACTGGGGCACAGGCATGTTCACACACAGTACAACTGCGCCATAGACCTAACACTTATCACAAGGCAATGTGGTGCTGCGTGGAGCAGATTGGGATTCCACCTGCTTTCGTACAGAAATAAATCATTAGCCCTTTTCTCCTTCTTCCATTTGCTCGATATGCTTGTGGAAACTACAGCCACTGGCCCTGCTGCAAGAAGCCTGTGAAAAGAATTAGTGTTTCAGTCGTGCTCTTGGGAGAGAGAGAATTTAGATTAATATCCACAGTGCCTTGAAGGCGCAGGTATGACGGCTTTCTGTTTGGTCCCATGAAGGATCAGCTTAATCCATGAAGTGAAAATCATTACCAGCCCTTTGTTTGCTTGATTATATTTATATTTTCATTTACGATGTTCGCAAGGCGTCAGAGAACACAGTACTGCACTGCTTTTCCACCACACAATGCATAGCTGTTATTGTATTCAACTTACCACGGAGCTGGATCAAGCAGGAACTACAGTTCAGATAGAACTAGATAAAATGAGCTCTACACTTTAATTCTGAGAGGATGTACAAGGCAGACAGCGAAATGCAAAGGAAAACAATTCATTATATTTTATGAAAAACAAAAAACTCAACATACCTAAAAGCACAGATACTACAAAATGTCCAATAATAACAGTAAGATACATTATTAACAGAAGAAAGGTATGAACAGTGTACCTCCAATAATCATCTTCTCTGGAAAAAGAATGTATCTGTATAAGAAAATAGAAAATAATTGCATGTGCCTATGAGCAGTTAGACTTACATTAATTACCTTCTGTTTTCATGAACCATTATGTTTGCCCTAGATTAGGCATTGTTTCTCAGTAACTAACTCAGCATTCTGAATTGGAGATATTTGTTATTTGTTTGTTGATTGTGTGCACTTGCTTATGAAAAATACCATGTTCCAGTTAATTTGAAAGCTGAAAGCTCATATTGGACCTATGGGGTGTTATTTTGTACAAGATAAGGTGGCGTTTTGAAGAAAAACTTTCCTATTTTAATTCACAGGAACGGTCCTGCAAACAAGAATGAGGATTATTTTAGGAAATACCATTGTAAAGACAGAGTACTCATTTTCAAAATCGTATATAATGGTTGTATGGACTAAATATGTACTCTGCTGGTGAAATACATTATTACTTACAGAAAGCGTACTTTCGAAGCTTCATGCTCCAGTTTGGTGTCCTTTGTAATTGCTGAAAGTAGGGCAAGCACTTTGTTCCAAACCTGCGGTACCATACAATAAATTATCTTTAAGAAGAGATATTTATACTCCTAACATAGATAACAAGGTGCCATAGGTGCAGTTAGACTTGTGGTTCTCAAGGATGACTATTAACTATGAAGTCAAACATTCAGTCAATATTATACTTGGCACCTTAACTAAGATCAGTATTATATTTGAAATTAATCAGTATCAGCATCATCTTGGCAGAAACCCCAACATTATCAAGTGTGGCTGTACACATACCTGCGCATTCCTGTCAACCAGACGTTAAACACATGAATTAACTGTATGGATATCTTAACGTAAATGCACGCCATAGTTAACCTGAATAAAATCAAACACAGCATCCCACTTATTGTAAGTTTAACTTTCTCACTTTCCACTTTTGTGTTGGTTCATATAAAAAAGAAAGAAAAGGAACAGGATGAATCTCCTTCATTAAATGTTTTGTACAGCGAAACACCACAGTTTAATGGTATTTGGATACATGGTAGTATATCTGTTTCCCCTTTACTTACATTGTACAAGTGTGATTTGTTTTCCATCCTCTAATGACACATTGAATGTTGTTAACCAGACAGGGGAAAGTGTCCTCAGACTATTTGTGATTACAAAATGAAATACCTGGGGAACACCTGTGAAATGTCCTCTTGATGTATAGGTTTTGTACATGGGGTGCAGTGTTTTTGAGGTGAACTTAGTTCCTAAAAAACAATCAAACCAACCAAAGAAAATGCAGTCATGCCACTAGAATAGGTGATATTGTTTTGTCGGTATTTAACAATATATTGTTGAAATCTCTTTATTGATTTTATTTATTTTTAAAATCCATAGGTAATTATAAATGAGAAAAGTGAAAAAAAGTCCTTTAGACTCTAAGTTTACTAAACTGATTATAGGTTTTATACAGTACATACAGAATGTGCTTTATAAGTAAATTAGAACAACAAGAAAATTACAGAGAAACAGTCAAATACTGCTCGTTTTGAAGCTTATTCAATGAGTAACCAATAGTTTGTGCAAAGTCACAGATACAAAGGTACTTTGTCATCAATACTACCATAAACATTGAATCCATAAATGGACCTAAACACAAAATTACCATCTTACCCCTTTAAGGAATTATTATGCCCCAAATAAAATGTTACAGTAACATTTTGTTTTTTTAAGCCAGTGAGTACTTACTACAAAATCTCTAATTATGTAATAATTCAAGGTAATCAGCTATTACAAAGCAACTTAGTTCAAAATTGTATGGATATAAAAGTTAACCCCACAGGGTACAAAGCATGGTTATAAGAGAAGACTCATGATCCTACAAACAGGAGACACAAACATGATTGATTCTTTTCTTTGTTAATTATTAGTATTCTAGTAAAGATAACCAATAGTGTTAATCAGATATAGACTGATAGTAAATATGTTTTCCCCTCACCCCTTTCTTTCTGTCTTTACTTGTGTGTGTGTGAAATGTACATAATAGTCCTTCCTGAAATGAATTGCTTCAGAACGTGCAACTTGAAATTTCAAAATGGTCAATGTTCTCTCTCTCTCTCTCTCTCTCTCTCTCTCTCTCTCTCTCTCTCTCTCTATTCCTCTGTCTCAGATGGCAGTTTAATGCAGTGCACCCGTGTTTGTACTGCAAGAGGTCGCCTTCACTTTTGCAGTAGAAGACAACAGGGATGCCAGACTTAATGGCCAAGTAAGCATCCATACAGCACAGACTATAATCAAAATCAGTACCAGTGTCCGTGTTTAGAAGAATCTCCTTTTTTCTTCTCTCTTGTTTTTTTTTCCTTAAACACATTTTAGAAGTCACTTAAAGGACTACATTTCAGGCATCTGTCAAGATACCACTAAACCTTGCCTGTTTCTTCTGTGCGCCATTTCTTTTGTGTCACAGAGTGCTTTTCGCTCCTTTAAATACAGTTTCCATCAAACAAAGCCATGCAAACTTCACAGCTCTTTCGTGCCATGCGGGGGGATCCATGTCAAGACAAGGACAAGGACAAGTGTCCCACAAGCCTTGCAGATAATTATTTTCCCTACCCTCTTTTCGGTTTCTGTTTGTTTTCAAGCCCATGGGCATAGCCACATCAAATTCTCACATTGAAACTCACATGTCAGTGAAGTCAAGGCTCTCTTTCTAATTGTAGCTTATTATTTTTTATTTTTTTTTACAAAAAACACTAGATCTCGCAGTTTCAGACCTGAACCTCCACACAGCTCACAGCACAAAGTAACAGAAGGCTGGTGTTGACGGCACAACATCACTTTTGTGTGCAATAGTTGGCAATCGTTCGAGCAGACATTCGCTGAGGGACTCTGGCACTAATTCGTGTTGTAATATGCCTGTTGTGCAGCCTAAACTGCAGCTGAAACGTATTTATTTGCTGGAACTAAAAACATGGGGGTCTAAATTAAGTTTAGATAGTGAAACGTTAGAATCAAACAAAAAAGTCACCAAAGTTTCTTCAAAGCCGCAGCTGCCACCCAGACGACATGAAAATAAATGATTTCTTTACAATTCTGGACAATCTTTACTGGATTATAATAATGTTTGGGGCTCATGAGAGTTATAGCTGGCAAATCGGTTGTCTGAATTAAAAAAAAAAAGTATCCAATTAGCTTCCTATTTCTGCACAAAGACTTTCTTTTTTTATATCTATAGTTCTAGGTAAGAACTTTGCTCATCCGTATTGAAAAGTGAATTCAGTATAAATATAGCAAAGGTTAAAAAAATACTATGCTCTTTGTCTGCTCAAGCCTCCCCTTCCCGTTTTAAGTCGCCCATACCTTCATAAGAAAATTCATTCATTTTTCCCAAATCTGAGGTATATATTACCTGTGTTGTCTATATATTGCTGGTACACTTTACATCCTCCTTTTTCGCGGTCTCAAAACAAGTTCAAAATTAAAGGCCGGTTCTGCCATCATAATTGAGAAGGACGACGAAAGAATGGTTAGAAAATTAATCAAGTTAATTGTTTGGGATTTCCGTTATATAAGGCAATTGCTTTAATCAAAACATGTCTGGACAAACAATTCACAGTTTTAATCCTTTTGTAGCGAGTATTAGAATGATATTTTCTTTTTTTGTTCTTTTTTTGTTTTTTTGATTGTTTCAGTTGCGTCAAGACAGCTGTAACAATTTAACCATTACACAACAACAAGTATTATTCAATTTTGACATATGCAGTTATTATTTACAACAACACAGAATTATTGATATGTAAATGATTCAGCTTTTCCTGGCCAAGCACAAATAGGACATACACGAGTATGGCATGGCAAAAAAAGGACTATCTGAAGCTATTGCAATAAGCATTAAATCATATATTTCTCTGTGGAGCACTGGGACACAGTCTCAATTAGATTGTAATTGTAACAGTGGTAAATGTGACTGTCAGCCACATTCATTTTCCATTCTACTATATAGTCCAAAAACCTAACACACACCACTAAACCCATTGATTATTACAAATATGTGTTTGTGGGATGTCTTATCTGAAATGGTGGCCTATGGTTTATGGTTTGTTGTTGATTTCATCTGTATCCTTCCTAGTGTATTGCAAAAACAGCATGTTTGGTTCAAAAGCCTGTGTATACTCCACAGAAATGACTCTCCCTTTTACTGTTGCTAACGTAGCCTATTTACAATCTGGTATGCAAAGTAAATTGCTATTGTCTTTAGAAGCTGATACGTGCTAGCCATTACCAAAAAAAGAAAAAGAAAACGTTTGTTTTTTTCCAAAGAAAAACAAATCGAGCTTTTGAATTTATTGTGCTTATTAACCCACAAAACCACTTCATTACCGAAATGGAACATTTTGAGAGGCACTGATAAAAGTGCTAACCAGTTCAGTTCAAGAAGAATCTCTAAAGCTATTACTAGGACTGGAAGTACAAATAGTCAATATATTTATATATTTATAAAGTTATTACAGTTCCATTCCAGTTTCACACCCTTAAAAATTAATTCTTTCACTAGGTTAACCACTGATACATCGCTCCTGATGTGTCAACGTGCAAAGCCCTTATAAGTTGCCCTAAGAATGTACGGCTTTCTTTGACAGAAACTGTTGCATCTTCCTTTCTGCAGCCTATATCCACCTTTCTTTTAAAATTGATTCATTTTTGTTGTTATATAATCATGATTCAATGACTGGATGAATTGGAAAGCTGGTGCTGAAAGCAAATACATTTTGTTTTGTGTTGGTTTGTTTTTCATACATCTCACCAAAGCCCAAGAAAGGGTTCAGAGAGGTCAACTTGGCCCAAGTCTCTGTATTGTATTTTGCTGGGACTGTTCCAATTTTTTCTGTTGTTTTTAATTTAGTGTTTTTTCTTCTTTTTTTTTTCTTCTTAATACTGAAATTTCCCTCCAAGGAAAACAAAAGCTGTTGACTCCCCCCCTGGTTAAACAGTTACTTCGGTCTTGCTCGCTGTGCGGTAGTGGTGGTGATGCCCTGGGATGTAGTGCAGTTGCTCCACTGTGTGGGTCCGTCGGGAAGCAAAGGCCTGCCGCTTGTTCGCGGTCTGGCTCATACTTAAAGTGTTATACGAATTGTTTGAGGCACTGGGATGAGAGTGCATTTTTGTCATCTTGTACCGATCCATGACCGGTGTCGTCACAAACACATCTGTGTGGGATAGGGCCCGAGACATGGACTTTTCACGGAAGCCGGAGCGTTTCAGTGACATCACCTTGTCCGGAGAAAGGAGGGGATCCTGGGACTGCAGCCGCTCGGCCGACAGCAGCTGCTCGTCGGAGAGGATGCGCCCCCCGTACGACGACACGCCGTAGTCTTGCGGTGGACCTCTCTCGGGCGACAGCACCCTGTCCTGAGACATGGCCCTCTGCACCCTCCTGGGTCTCTCGCGCTGCGTGCCCTGCTGCTCCTGGCTCATCTTGATGACATGCAGGGGCAGCGTTCCTCTGGCTGCCAGGTCGGGCAGGTGTCGTTTCCTCATGTAGTACTCGTCAACATCCTTGTCGGCTGGGGAAAGGAAAACATTTTTTTAGAATGCAGGTGTGTACGTTTGCCCTGCTCCTGTGTGGGTCTTCCCTCTGTGGTTAATTAATCCTTTAAATACCTACACAATTCATAGGATTGTTAATCTGTCCACAAGAGAATAGAACAGAATCCCCTGTGCTGACAATATAGTCATAATTTCGGTGACTATTTCTATTTGCACAGCTGTTTCTCCTCTGTAAACAATTCTATATAACTTATTCCACTCAACAACTTTTTGTTAGCATTTGTTTGCGAGGAATCTGTTTGGATTTCTTGGTTTTCAAAGCATGGAACGAGAAAAATAAATATATATTTGTATACGATAAAATGGGGGGGAAGAAATTGTTTATGGTTGTCTAGACGGGAGATAATTGGGAAACTATCTTTGTGTGTTTTAATTGATTTAACATACTGAAACACAGAAAGGATAGAGGATAAGATTAAAGGCTTGGAAATTATAAAATTACATTATGTTTTCGGTACAATAAAATATTACAAACATGAACACTGCATAAAGCAAAATAACAAAAGACATTTTCTTGAGCCTTTGTACATCCTTCATAAATATCTCGGTCTGAGACTGCCCGGATTATTTCCTGTATGTGATTTTTTTTAAAAAGGCACTATTTGAAGTATTCTGTCCGTGCTATGCAGTGTGATGAAGTGCACAAGGCCTTGGTCATAAATATTAAATGCTGTTGCTGTGACAGGCTCAGGAGATGTGGAGAGGCTGTCATCGCAGCGATCCTCAGCTCATTTAAAGAGGGAAGTGTCTAAGTATGTGCTGGCCAGTGGTTGAACCAGCAGACACTGTTTACACAGCTAAGCACTTCTGAAGCAAAAGGACCAATTTACAGTCAAGCTTTTGTCCTACGCGATCTGTTTGTTGGGAAACATTGTAGAGGCAAGCCAGGCCTTCACAATCAGACGATGATATAATTGCATCTGTGTATGAACTGTACTTAAAAATGAACATATCCTCTCAAATGCTTTTCAACATTTGATTTCAGTTTTTTTTTCCCCCGGCCAAATAGAAAATGCATCATGATGTTTTGAAGGAAATGTAGACAAATGCCTCATCTTTGCAGTTAGCAGTTAACAGCAGTCATTTTCAGCACAGAAACCATTCTTATAGACATATTGTTAACACTACTCTATAAGAAAACTCGTGAATGGCATTGAAACAAATGACACTGCTTGATATTTACACAGATCTCCTCAAAAGAAGACAAGAGAAGCATTTCTATCACAAATGATAATGCTGAAACACCTCGCAAACTGTGAAATAACCTTTAGTTGATCTTGTACATCACCACACACATTACAGCAGAAACAGACAGTTTCAAATCCAGGCCTTACAGTGATACAGACGATCCAGGTGTTTATAGGTGTATGCATAAAAGCCCAATTAAAACGGCATAATGTATCTTATTTTTTACCCTGATCTTAAAGACTAAAGACTGCCATGACTCTACTGACGTCTCAGAGAGATCGAGCTGTTAAGAAAGAGCAGCACAATCAAACCAGGGTCAAGGCTGAAAATGGATGGCAAAATGACTTCCCGTCTTAGGAAATGTCAGCAGAGGTTTTTTCATTCAGACTGCATCCTGTAGACGATTCATGCTAACGGCTGCAGAGCATGTCTTAACGGAAAATTGGTCTTCTCTCTTTTTAGGACCTAATGACTATAGAGGCATTTTAAACAAGTCTGCATAGGTACTCACAGAGGAGACAAATGCAGAGACTGTCTGACCTCGAACAAACAAACTGCATGCCACTTGATTGGATATTCTCTTACAGTCCGGCTGTGAAAGCAGAAATAGAACCAGATCTCGCATTGTGGCTCTGGCTTCTGATCAAGACAGGGTTATTACTGGGAAATGTAATGGCAGCAATGATCTGGGTTTGACTTCATTTTCAGCCTTTTCTGACTCACATTGCTGACCTTTCAAAGTCAAGGCTTGGGCTAATGCGAAACTGAGATTTTCCTGCCCCAGCTAATGTTTGCTTCCAGATGATGTCTCCTCGCTATATATAGACAGAGGGAAAGCACAAGAAAGGTGAAAGGGGACAGGAGTTCCTGTGGATAGTATGGGCTCTTTTCATAAGCATATCAGGAATAAGCAAAATAAATAAACCCACAAAGAATCAGTATTAACAATACTTGCTTGGATATCATTTTAAATTAATCACAAGATACTCCTACATCTCTTAATATTACTGTAGTGGCATGCTAAGAAAATAAGGCAGTTCAGTTTAAGGTCTCAATGTATAATTAAATCACGTATATATTACCTATTAAGGAGGATCTCGTATGTTAGAAAAAAGGCACTTGAAGGTTATTTCCCCTCCTCCCACAGTCACTAGAATAAATATTTTGCTAGAAACCATAGCCCTGTGTATCTGTGAACCTTAGAAAAGGACTGAATTTTAACAGCTATAGTTGAATAAGAAGAAATGAGTTTCTTAGCTGTCCAAGAAAAACTGTCTCCAGCATTTCAAGAAATCGGTGATAATCTCATAGTGGAGAAACTGTCAAAGAGACATTTGTAAAACAGTGATATGACAATGTATAACATACGGTTTGTCATTTCTCCTAACTGACAGATAGGTAACAGCCGCTGAACACATTGTGAATCATTAGAGGAGATCATTATAATTACAGGGAAGATAACGGTTGTAGCAGCATCAGAGGTCTGGATTTACTGTGATTGTGCATCAGCCTTCTGTCTCTAAAAGTGGTAAAAACAAGGAAGGAGCTGCTGAAAACTGCCAACAAACTAAAAAAGATCCACAAAGTAAAATACAGCCATTTGTGACTCACAACAAAGAAAAACAAAATAGCGTGTGAACCAAGGAACAAAATGTTTCGTGTTTAATGTCAATTAACAGGGAATGTGTGATTTGCTCTTCTTGACCAGTAACCCAAAAGAGATTTAATTATCCTCGATTTAAAGGCTGCTCACAGTATAGTTTTCACATTTCATTTTCAGCCATTTTACAGATTTGCAGTACAACATTATTATTATTATTATTATTATTATTATTATTATTATTTTTTTTTTTTTTTTATTTTTTTTTATTTTTTTAAGTGAATGAGTGCTGTAGGTGGTGGTACGATGACAGTTTGCTAATAGGCCTAACTGTGTAAGTACCTATTGCTTTAGTACATAATAAGACTAATGTGAATCAATCATAAGTGCATCCTTTGGAGAGATTTCTTTACAGAAATACACACCACAATATCTGAATGATGGCCTTGTGTAATTATTGGAAGCTGCTTGAATTGAGAAACATTACATTTGATTTTTTATTTCTGCTTATATCAATTCTTTATTGCCACACTCACTTTGGTCACTTTGTAAAATTTTGTTTAAATTATATTTAGTTATATTTGGAATTACACTATCCTAAAACAATAGTCAAAATGTTTGAAAAGTGCTAAACTGCTGTTAAAGAACTATATTTAAAAAGATCGGTATAAAATACTAAAACAGTACTGGTGGATAATGAAATATACCCTTCCAGTAGACACTAATTGAATATCTTTATAGTCTGTCAATGTCTATGGCACTCTTTCATCCTTAGCCTTTACATAAAGCAGATATCACAATTAGCATCAGGTATACTGTAGGGAGTAAAACATACTAATGCAATGCATTATTATTATTATTATTATTATTATTATTATTATTATTATTATTATTAGTAGTAGTAGTAGTAGTAGTAGTAGTATTATTATAAGTATTATTATAAGTATTAAGTAAATCATGTATTCATTTTCTACTGATAATCGACAACATGCAGTCTTGATCTCTTGGGTGGTCTTAAGTCTTAAATTACTAAAAAAGAATGGACTATCAATTTTTTCAAAGCTGAATCTGTTATTTTTACTACAAACACAGACAGAATTAAGGAAGAGAGGCTGATTCCTTTGTACTTATCTTTTTACTACAATTAATAATTTGCTTTATGCTGAGAGGCTATTGCCTAAGGACAATTTAGGAGGCAGCTGCCTAAGACGGCTCTTCTCATTACACTCGATATGTGTATGTGCAGTCGTCGTCTAGCTGGTAGACTTCAGACATTCAGACCTTGAGAGCTGTCAATACGGTAGCATTAAAATGGTCTGCATCGGGCTGCTTTTTGTTGGAGACCCTTTTTGAATCCTCACTGCCCGCATTTCATTCTTGTTTTCATCATCAAGAGAAGCTCTCAGGTTGCAAACACATTAAGTAAATAGTGGCCTAGGGATATAGATTCAGGCTAACTCACTGGAGCAGTATCAATAAGCGGTGTTAATAAAATAAATCTGGAAGGGCCCTCTATGTCATTTTAAAAAGGATTAATTTCTCTGTCACTTTCACCATTCAGGATGGAAGTGAAATCCGGACATTGAAAGAGGCAACTTTGCAGTATAGACTCCTATGGGAATTCGTAGATTAAGTCACAGAAATTTTAATCAATGTAAATGAAATACACTACTGTATACTGGTAGCTTTCACCCTAGGTTGGAATGTATACCCAATCAGCAGCACTTAGAAGTTATAGGATCTGTTATTGTGTGCATTTTCTTCAAATGTCCTATATAAAATTAAACATATCACTGTAAAACATTGATTTAAACTGCAAAACTTGATTCCACAAAACCCCACACCAGGACACCCAGACAACACAGCACATGTACGCCCATGAAAATTCCAGCCACAAAGTCCAGTAACCGTTTTCTACACACGTACCCGCGATTTTTTACATAATCTGCACAGCTATCCAGAAACAAAATCAATCAATCGATCAATATACCCAGACAAATATGCATGTTCATGTATTTTTTTTTGATGATCCATACAATAACATCAGTTGCTGGAATTTTCATAGGGATAAATATCTTGAGTTTAGAGATGTCATTTTCTGACATGGACTAAATGGTATGAGGCATGGATGTTGCCAAATTCAATGCCAATTAGGGTCAGTGGAGGGGGTAGTTTTGTGAGATGATTGAACTAAACTTTTGAAACTATCTTACGCAGTGTATGTATTGGTTGTTATATAGAATTCACTCACTCACTCAATTTAAACATGGTTAAAAAATGGCCGAATTAGATCCATCAGCATACTTGGCCACCCCGTCTACTTTTGCGATAACACTTCAGATGAAATGCCGATATCCCTTTGGGTACTTTGGGATATTATTGCATTGCTGTGCACCATCGCTGAGATAACACACAATGCATTCAGGGCAAAAACCTTTTGCTCTTAGTGCTGGTCGTCCACACAGTAGTTAACAAACGCGTGGTATATGTAATGAAGTTACACCTACTTAATCTCTTGAGAGAAGAGTATTTACTTAAATCAGATTTGACTGCCGATTCATAGGAGGGTGGCAAATGGGAGAGGCTCTGGAAAGACCTGGAGAAAGACAGGTCGTACGGCTCCGTGGCTGAGGTTAGAATGCTGTTCATCCGAGGTTTCTCTGTAGGGAACAAAAACAATACATACATACATTTTTTTATGGGATGATCATGAACTGTTTTAGAAAAATAATTTCATTTTATAGGCTTGTTTAGCCTGAAGAGACTTGATCGCTCTGCGTTGATTTCAAGGCATTCATTTTTGCAGGAAAATTTACACAGACAGCAGACAATAAAATCACTGGCAGCATGTAAGGCTTCCTTTTTTTCCATATATTTTTACGCTGCAATGGTGTTAGTATGAAGCCCCGTCACCGAGGGGTTGGCCTAATGTTTTTCATGAATAGAACAGATAATCAGAAAATAAGGCCACACGATGGTGACGGATACTGTTCTGGTTTAGCCCCAATATTTACATTGTGTTTTGAGATATAGAGCTCCCACACACGTACAGAGGAAGATAGACAGCCCGGCTGGTGTAAGGGGGGCTTTGATGGGAGTTCTGGTCTCAGTGGTGGTTTAAAAATAGGACAGGGTCTCTAGCAGGGGGAAAAAGACAGCAAGGCAAAGAGAATATATAACAGAATGAAGTCAGAGCAATGTCTGGGTGCTGCTGCCTCTCTCTTTCTCTCTCTCTCTCTTTGTTAGGGTATGCAGGAAAAAAAAGGTTCACCTGCAGCTGTCTATCAATATGTGTTTTCAGTGATTTTGAATGTCCCAGGCTTCAAAAAGAGGAGGGGGGAGCAACCACTTGAAAATCAGAAATCAGTTATTACAGTTTTTCCCTTGACTTACCATTTTGCTTGTTGAAAAAGTAAAAAGCAGTTGGTGATGATAATCAACAACAACTACAAAAACCTTCATGTGATAATAGTGTGCCTGCAGCCTCAAAATAACTTGGAATGTGTATCACTGACAAATGAATCACATATTCTTCTATCTTTTCCTATTTTCCTCCCTCATTCTTGATTTGTTTATTGATTTTGTTCAGGGGATAATTTTTCCATGTTAAATGTAAAGCTCTACAAGCATTGTGAAATTAACTCCACTAATAACTATACAAATAGGAATTAATTCCATTGTGGGCCAGAAAATAACTAAAAGAAATTAAAAAATGACATCTGCATGTAATCTGCATTTCAAAGAAAATCGTTGCCTCCAGAAGGAATGGGGGAAAATAGCCTCCCCAATCTGATTATAATTGACTTTCAAATGAATGAAGTCAATTTATTACTAATACGGTGTGAAATTTAACAGCATACATTGTGTTTTTCAATACATGTGCCAGATTATATGTGAAACCTACACTCTTTTGCATCTTAGCACCTCATCACAGAGCAGCGTACACAATGCTTTTAGCATGCTTCATGCTCATGGGTCACCTTCAAACCATTTATTTATTTTCTGCTCTCTTGTTAATGCGGCGCTTTGAGACCGCTGCCTTTGAGACACTTTGTGTTAAAGTCTTGGAACGAGACATGAAAGAGCTGTGCATTGAAGCCATCAACCTTCTGGATTGTAATTCAATTATGTCATGATTACAGGATCTGCCACGCTAATAGGAAAATAGACAGATCCTTTAATATGGAGAACATAGGCTACAGCCATGGTTACATTCAATAGACCGTTTGAACAGGCAATTAAAGTTTTATAACACTTGTTTTTTTTCCCTCTATCAACATACAGTAACTCAGTCAGGCATGCATTTAGTGTTGCTACTTGTGCCATAAATATATATAATCCCAGATAAATGTATACGCACGTTTATTTTCTTTCATTGCTCATTTTACTGCAGTGGGTGACTTTTCAGCAGGCTTCTTACTATTGATTTGATTAAAGTGCTCTTGGTTGAAAACAAATTGCTTTCAGCATTGATTGTCTGCACATGCGGCACTATAAGTGTGTAAGGTCATGACCTCTGGCCCTGAATATTGCTTCATATTGCTTCAAGACTGGTCACCACAACTGAACAAAACCAGCAAGGTGTAAACATGCAATTGCCTTAATTACTCTGATCAATTTACACATTTCAAATTAAAGTGCTCCTTTCATTTGTCAATAGATGAATGACACCACTTTTGATATGTAGTACTGAAATATTTTAATGAAATGTCTTAGTTTACAAGAAATAAAAAATGCAAGTCAATGCATTGAACTTAAACTGAAGGGACGCATCAACAAAGTATTTAAAAATACATTAGGGTTTGGATATCCTTATGTGCTGGTTAGAGGTATTTTTTTAATTCCTACTGTGTTTTGTATTACTGATCAACAAATCTAAAAATACAGTTATTAGAAAACAGTTAATTGAATTGTGCTCTCTGATACTAAGACAGATCTGTTAACACTAAACATTAAACATGGATACTCTTGAAATTGTGATGGAGGGATTATTTTAATACTCAGTGGCAGTGTTCAGACTGTGTCAGAGGTATTGGGGGATCCAAAAGGTGTAACTAAGAAATATATATTAGATTACAAAATAAACCATTCCATAAACTTATGGATAAATATGTAATTTGAATATCTTTAAATGAGGTGTTTTTCCCTGTTATTTCACAAGTATTAACAGGCAGGCCCTGTCATTAACTCTACACAGTCTATATGAGCATAAATAACTTTTAAACTGTCTTACAACCTCCATTTTATTATTTCAAAATGTATTTATCAAATACTGTTCCGTAGATATAAACACGTGGTGTAATTATCCTTAATGAATACAATGAGGTAGTAAAGAAAAACAATTAAACTCTGTTAAACATAATTAACATAAAAACATACACATACATACAAAAAGGCAGTCATGTACACAGACTTTCTCAGGGATAGTGGCAACATCACCTCATCACCTGAACTTAAAAAATATCAGCTAGCGGCTACTTTACAAACTAGCTGATGTTCAGCACAAACTGAACAATTGGATAGTTATAGTAACTCAAGTGTAACAACAATCCTAATTCAGAGAAGAATTGTATGTTTACATTTACTTAGCAGGTGAAAACTTGACAAGACTCCACTTTGTCACAGTCACTTGCTGTACACTGCTGTACAATACTGCAATTTTGCTCACTTGCGAATTTGGCACACTGATGAAAATTGGGAGAAGAGGACAAAGTTGCCTCGTGTCAGGGCATTCATTTCATTTAAAATAAAAAAATTGTTAAATGAAATTGATTTAACTCTTATGGGGGGTGTGGGATCCCACCAGCACCCCCTCAATTCAAACACTGCTCATGGATTATCCTATGCAGTTAGACTGTAATGCAGGTATCCACTGGTTTTTAAAATGCAACAGGACTGTGGCACTCAATTGTTGTTACTCTTTCAATAATAATCCTTTGTAAAATACACATTTACTGTAATTAATGTACCAATACAAATGTTTGGAGACAAATACCCTAAACTAAACTAATTATTTTAACAACAGTTGGTACAGATTCACATCACAATTCGATATTTATGTCAGATCCTTTTTTATTTTCCTGGCTTCTGAGAAAATAAAATATTAGGCTTCCCAATAAATTATTAAGGCTATCCTCAGGTATAGCCTGTCATGTCTGGTATTAAATGCTTGTGGATTGTGCTGCATGTGTTGGGAAAATCGAGCTTGGGTTAAATAAAGTTACTTGGCTCTTTAATAATTTAAATTGCTTGGATGAAGAACATGTGTGTGCATTCCAAGTAGGTACGACATATTCTGCCTTTTTACATTTTTAGTTCTTCATAGAATGCCTCCTTGTTCCATTAACCTTGCAGGTTTCATATTTGATTAATTGAAATCATCATTTAAATAATGGAATCCAGGGCATTGTATAATTGAATTTCAATATAAAAAATGCAATATGTCAAAGGTACTTGGAAAGCTGCCATTAATAAAAAAAGAAGAGTCTGTTGACAATTGATTCCCTGAAATGTAATTAAATGTATCAATATCATATATTGTTTAAAACTGTATACAATTATACAATAACATACTATTACTAAAAAAAATTTGTACTAAAGCTTGGAAATTGGGGAAATGATATGCATACATATTTTGACCTTTACAGGAAATTAACTTGGTTTGTGTCAATTATGTTTTATGAGTTAGATGAAGACTGACAAGTCAAAGTGTATAATCTCTTTAAGGTGTGACAAATTCATAATTTTATATTAAATGAAACCTTCCCCGCCCATTATAAATGCGTTACCCCAATATAAGGCAGCAAATGCAGTTTTTCCTTCCACCCCTGATGAGTAAGATCCTAGGTAATGTGTCAGAAAAAAATTGACAAAAAAAAAAACTACTGAATAGTGATAAAATGGTCATAGATCACAGAATACTCTATAATGGGCTCTATATGGTCAATATTAAAAATTACAATTAAGTTTAAGGGGTCCCTTAAAGATGTGTAAAAGAGTACAGCGGCTGAGTATTCAAATATTTTATTGGCCACAAATTTGTATATAATTTTCTTAAAAGTTAAGTTCTAGGCCTTGAGACACTGCTGCTTTAATATTCATTAAATATTGCGGAGGAGATGCAAAGTGTTTTCACTTTGAAATAACAATGCTCCAAATGAATAATCTCTCGGAGGTGACAGTGTATTTGTATAATCACATAGCACTTCTCAAGGTTTCAAGCAAGTTCGGCTGGCATAGGAATAATTTTACTGTCAAACGTTTTTTAATCATTAATTTTTGCCCTGTGCACCATCTGCATTGAATACCTGTTGGGCAACCAGAACATATTTATGAAAACTGGAGGCAGAAGAAAATCTGCAGAAAAACATAACAGATATCAAACAAAACAAACAGAAATGGTTATATAGTCTCCTCTTTCGTCAACCTCACCTTTCTCTATTTCCTTACCATTTTTCGGTGTCTGGTTTGGGCTAGTTAAACCCAGATGGTTATAGTTGTGTTGGTGGTTACCTATAAGAGAAGCAGGATCAAGATTATTGGAAAATAATAAAACCATTCAGAATTTCTCTAATTAGGGATGGAATTCCTACTAAGTCTGTTTGTTTTGGGAAAGCTTTTATTTATCTGCCATAATAGTTTTGTTGCATCCCAAAATATGACTGTAGGTATGGAAGTTGTTCTTTTTTCCCCATAATATCATACAGTATCCTGGAGACCAGGAGGATGATAAGAGCTGGAAACAAATATTGTCACATGACTTTCTAGAACAGGGGGCCCAAATAATGCCATTTGTTTAGTATATAATGGGGATCCCAATAGTCCCGACATGTTAACCTTACCATCACTGCAGCTGCTAATCAAATTATGTGTTAAACATAACTATTGCTCGTATTGTTCCTTCACAGATGTTTTTAAGTGTTTTGGGGGAGATTTTAGTTAATTGTGATGCTTTTGTTCTGCCATTTATTGAGAAGACATTTTCGGGTGGCTAATAATCCATCCTCTTGGGAGTTAAAGCAGGCCCAGAATGAAGAAAGTAAATAAAGCAAGAAAATCCTGGTACCCCTGTTTTAGAAATACATCATGTCAGGGACAGCAGCAACAGAGAAGAACAATTACAGAATCTGTTACAGACAAAAACAGAACAATAACACACAAGACAGACACAGCTCTCATAGATTCCAAACTATAGACACATACAAGAACTGGGGAGGGCAAATTGCATGCGAGACATTACAATGGCATACAGTGCATCCGGAAAGTATTCACAGCGCTTCACTTTTTCCACATTTTGTTATGTTACAGCCTTATTCCAAAATGGATTAAATTAATTATTTTCCTCACAATTCTACAAACAATACCTATGGCACACCAAATTATCATTTAGAGATATCTCTAAATGCATTTAAAGATATCTTCAAATATTTAAAGATATCTCTAAATCATTTAAAGATATCTATACATGATTTAGAGATATCTGCAAACGGTTTAGAGATATCTAAATAAGGTGCTTTTTAAAGATCTCTAAATGATTTGCAGATATCTCTAAATCATTTCAAGATATCTGCAAATCATATAGAGATATCTTCAAATAACATCCTGTTCATTTAGAGATATCTGCAAATCATTTAGAGATATCTTCAAATAACATCCTGTTCATTTAGAGATATCTGCAAATCATTTAGAGATATCTTCAAATGACTTCCTGTATTTTGGCTGAGATTATCACTTCCTGTTTCCTTATTCAGTTACATAGAAATGAATGAACAAGTTAACAGGAAGTGATAATCTTGGGCTACATACAGGAAGTCATTTGAAGATATCTTGAAATGATTTGCAGATATCTCTAAATGATCATTCAAATCATTTAGAGATATCTTCAAATCATTTAGAGATCTCTAAATGTACTTTTAAATGAGATATCTTTAAATGATTTGCAGATATCTCTAATAGATTTGCAGATATCTTTAAATGATTTAGAGATATCTTTAAATATTTGATGATATCTGGAATTATTTGAAGATATCTTTAAAGATTTGCAGATATCTTTAAATGATTTATAAATATCTCTAAATGATAATTTGGCTTGCCATAAATACCCCATAATGACAACGTGAAAAGAAGTTTGTTTGAAATCTTTGCAAATTTATTAAAAATAAAAAACAAAAAAGCACATGTACATAAGTATTCACAGCCTTTGCTCAAAACTTTGTTGAAGCACCTTTGACACCAATTACAGCCTCAAGTCTTTTTGAGTATGATGCTACAAGCTTGGCACACCTATTTTTGGGCAGTTTCTCCCTTTCTTCTTTGCAGGACCTCTCAAGCTTCATCAGGTTGGATGGGGAGCATCGGTGCACAGCCATTTGCAGATCTCTCCAGACATGTTCAATCGGGTTCAAGTCTGGACTCTGGCTGGGCCACTCAAGGACATTCACAGAGTTATCCTGTAGCCACTCCTTTGTTATCTTGGCTGTGTGCTTAGGGTCGTGGTCCTGTTGGAAGATGAACCTTCGCCCCAGTCTGAGGTCCAGAGCGCTCTGGAGCAGGTTTTCATCAAGGATGTCTCTGTACATTGCTGCATTCATCTTTCCCTCGATCCTGACTAGTCTCCCAGTTCCTGCCGCTGAAAAACATCCCCACAGCATGATGCTGCCACCACCATGCTTCACTGTAGGGATGGTATTGGCCAGGTGATGAGTGGTGCCTGGTTTCCTCCAGACATGACACTTGCCATTCAGGCCAGAGAGCTCAATCTTAGTTTCTCATGGTCTGAGAGTACTTCAGGTGCCTTTTGGTAAACTCCAGACGGGCTGTCATGTGCCTTTTACTGAGGAGTGGCTTCCGTCTGGCCACTCTACCATACAGGCCTGATTGGTGGAGTGCTGCAGAGATGGTTGTTCTTCTGGAAGGTTCTCCTCTCTCCACAGAGACACGCTGCAGCTCTGTCAGACTGACCATCGGGTTCTTGGTCACCTCCCTGACTAAGGCCCTTCTCCCCCGATCGCTCAGTTTGGCCGTGCAGCCAGCTCTAGGAAGAGTCCTGGTGGTTCCAAACTTCTTCCATTTACAGATGATTGAGAACACTGTGCTCATTGGGACCTTCAATGCTGCAGACATTTTTCTGTACCCTTCCCCAGATCTGTGCCTCGATACAATCCTGTCTCGGAGGTCTACAGACAATTCCTTGGACTTCTTGGCTTGGTTTGTGCTCTGACATGCACTGTTAACTGTGGGACCTTATATAGACAGGTGTGTGCCTTTCCAAATCATGTCCAATCAACTGTATTTACCACAGGTGGACTCCAATCAAGTTGTAGAAACATCTCGAGGGTGATCAGTGGAAACAGGATGCACCTGAGCTCAATTTTAAGTGTCATGGCAAAGGCTGTGAATACTTATGTACATGTGCTTTTTTTGTTTTTTATTTTTAATAAATTTGCAAGGATTTCAAACAAACTTCTTCCACGTTGTCATTATGGGGTATTATATAATTAATTTAATCAATTTTGGAATAAGGCTGTAACATATCAAAATGTGGAAAAAGTGAAGAGCTGTGAATACTTTCCGGATGCACTGTATGTGTCAGTAACAGTTCAACCTAGAATGACTGTGTTTGTTTTAAATGAACGCTGCGTTACATTATTTAAAGGTGGACTCTTTTCGGTGCACTTAAGCACAAGAAATCTGGCATTGGTATCTGCCATGCACTGCCCTTTGATAATCCCTCAGTTATATATATATATATATAAATGTGCAAGATATTAGCTTTTACTTATTTTAATCCTTAGCTATTGGTATTTCACACTCTGGTATCAAGACTGTGCTTGTGCCTTAAATAATCTAAATGACTGCAGCAAATGAATCAGTGAAGTGTTGTGGTTCATGTACTTGGCCACAAGTTAAAATGCAAAGCAGACCATGCACCGTATTAAACAAAATGACATAGGTCAGTACTGGTATTGATGCACTAGTAAGCATAGACCACCCTCAATGTATTTTCCCAATCTAATAAATAATACCACAATTATCCAATGTAAACCTTAAAACAAAGTAATAATCTGTAGTCAAGTGCTGCATAATGTTAATCTGAAGTTTGGAGTTGTAGCTGTTTAAAAATGCATCGGGTTCACTCATTTAACATCAGTTCAGATCAGTCTTTATTCCCTGGGAATGAAACCCTGTTGTAACAAGACAAGTCCTATGTTTACTGATTGTGAGATGGACAGTGCTATAGAAATAGAAAATTATATTGCGGGAGTTTTTCAGGGTAAAGCAACAGCATCATGATGGCAATTCGATTTCATATTTCACATCACAGAATTAAGGCTAAAAACAAAAGACACTAAAAGCTTAGTGTAGCCCGCATTGTATACCAAATGTATACAGAATACCAAACACTAAAAAACGCCTTTTGACTTGGCACTTCAATTCACTGCATATTCTTGTACCTATATTCCTCGGAAGACATAACTCTAACTGACAGAAATGTTCTACTGTGACTTAATCTTTTTAAAATATTTAAAAGTAGCCAGAAAGCCACTACCATAAAATAAACATTTAAATAACCCAGTGTGACATAAACCTTGTGCATATATTCTGTTACAGCTCAATAGCCAAAGTCTTGCTCACAAAATACTGTTTACAAAACAATAGAATAAGCTTAGTGCAGGTACAGTTTAAGTCAATGCAATCATGGCACGGACTGGGAGTTGTAGAAGGCTAGTCCTATTCTGACTTTTCTCCAGAGCACTTCTGTTTGTAACTGATGCCATTGGTTATCCATGAAGACATTTGATCTTATGATAAGCATTTAAATAAGTTTAAATATACAATCGAGGGCTAGTGTAAGGTGACCTCTCTCTTAACTTATTGCACTGAGTCTGGTACTCAACATTTCTTGGGGAAGATGTCAGGAAAGAAAATACAAAATAATTCAGTCCACTGCACAAACTTTCCACTGTGGTATAATTAACAAGAAACACTAGCCAGTTCAGTGTCTCAGCTTTGATCTGGGGACCAATTAGTGGCATTGCACAATGCTAGGTTAAGAGAGCTCATTTAAAGTTTGGTAGTCATATGCATATACAATATGTATGTTCTGTGATCTTTGAAGCAGCTGGATTGGGAACTTATATGACTGCTTCAGTTCTAGGGCTATTGGTGATTCAGTCGGAGTCTGATACTTCAGCTGAACCCAGGTGATGGAAAACCAATGCAGAAACAAGGTATAGCATTAGTTTCCTGTTAGTAATATTTTCTAAATAACCTCTGTGTAAAACACACATAATACATAAAGACAATCAAATGTTCAAATAGTGCAATGCTTTTGCAACCTGTCCCCTGTTAGACCAAGACACTGGTGAAACATTATTAGAGGGTATAAAGCTTCCGCTATTATGAGTTCACTCCATGTCTTGTAAAATGTAATTGTCTACCTCTTAAATGTTTTCTTTTACTTCATAAAGTAAGTCTAGTTTCTGATTATGCTTGCAATCCTTATTTATTTCATCTGATGTTTTTAACCCCCTAAGCAATTGAATGGATATGACAGGAATATCAAGTGATTTTCTACCAAAGCCAAGTGACTTGAACACTTGCATAAACAAAATCAAAAGATGTTAGCCATTCCCTTATTTTACATAAGCAGCAATGACTGAAAAATGTGAAGGACAACATTGCCACAATCAGATTCATTAGATCCCCCCTACATTAGATTTAACTGCACACCCACTTAATGACAAGCACCATAAAGGAATGTAGATAATATTAGCTTCAGCAGTGTTATTAAAGCCAGGAATAACATTCCCAAGAGCTTCTCAGAAGATATTGAATGCAAGGATATCTATTTTAAAAAAAACAGAAGCCTGCCTCCTTGCTTATGATGATGGAGTATTTTGCCACATCTTCAATGAAGGAAAGGGAAAGTCCAGGTTATGTCCACATTTACATATAAATACCCAGGTGCTTGTGCACAAAAATGTACTTCATATTCACTAAAGCTGATTTATTGTAGTGATTTTAAGTTATTCATTAAGTTATTCAATGTATTCATTTTGTATATCACATAGCATTGATTTCAATCAAGCAATCAAAAATATCAATACAGTAGCTCAGTCATGGTTGTCGAATAGGTGACATTTTTATAAAATATGTACTATCAACAAATTATATTTTAATTAAGCATTAATTCATCTTTTTAAAATACATACAGATGGTGATATGATAATAGAATCAATAAAATATAAATAGCAATAAATATATATGTATTTCAAATTACGCCTGATACATTTCAATGCACTTGGTAGTAATCATAATAACAGTCCTTGAGTTGGAAAAAGTTACATATCTAAAGCAACATCTGAGACAAATTTATTCACAGAGTTTGGGCAAAATAAGATTTCATACTTTTTTCAAATTGAATTTTAAAAAGTGTAATTCTGGCCCACAGCTGTTTATTTCCCAATATTGTTAACACAATTTTGGCTTAGCAGGCCTGTGTACGCTAACAGCTGTAACAATTACTGCTGCCATAATTGTGCCATAATTTGGCGGGTTTAGCAAGATCTACAAAATGAATTATTGCACAGGGGAGATTAAAGTAAAGTACATTTGTGAAATAGGGCATTTTTTAGAGCTCAGATTACATCTCTTACCGCAAAGCTCCACATTGAAAATGCTCTAACTAGTGGTCTTATTTTTGTCTTTTTCCAGCTTCTCTGTTCTGTATTGTCAATATATCTTGGGGGATGACACAATGCAATTATGCATAATAAACAGATGGCATTCAAATGATTCAATACTCTGACATTTACTCTGCCTGTTCAGAAAAGTAAAAAGTGAGAAACGCCTTGCTTAAAAAAATAAACAGAACAAAAATCTAAACAAAAAATACATAGGAAAATACAAACAGTATTAAACAACTGTCACACAGGTGGGGCACAAGAACTGGGAAATGCATCAAGCAAGGTAATACCGTCAGGGCCCTGTCAGGACTGCCCGCATGAGCTACCAAGCAGACAGCTGTGGAATCAGGTAGGAATTGCAACAGGGACTTTAGTCATGAAAGAAAACCTGTGGAAGCTTTCCAAGAGTAAGCATAGTTATAATCTGGTTTTTAACGATTTGCACAAATTCCAAAGTGTCAATTTTCAATTCCCTTTCAAGAAAATAAACAAGGTCACCACTGAACATTTTGTATGAACAGCTGTGTAGCCTACAGTGTTCTCTTGCCTTACGTCACCCAGAGGAGTCATAAGTGTCCGAATTAGTTGTAGTACACAAATGTTCTTTCCAAAAATGGAAATAAAAGAAGTTGTTAAGGGGTGACAAAAGTGTGTGCAAAGACATTATGTTTCGCAGCAGTACATTAAACATCTTTAATGAAATGAGGTTTGGTCTTTGAGTGGCTATAAGAATCGATGTTTAGCTGTGGATTGGGAGTATTCCAAGCATCTTTCAGATGTGTTATGTCTTTGAAACGTTCACTTTGGTGGGGTTTTAGAGACTTCTGCTTAGTTGTACCACTGCTTCACAATGAAGAAGCTCAACACTTAAAACTGAAAAACTGCAGAAAGTAGGAGACCAGAAGTACAGTGGGGTCCCTTCAATGTTTACATGTATGTGAACATTCGTATTCTGAGACAGTATGGGAAAAATCAGCCCCATGGAGGAATCAGCAGGACAAAGGTATTGATAACTTTGTATGGATTTAAATTACATGTATGATAAAAGCTAGTCCAAACAATATGAAAGTTATAATGAGTGCCATTAAAAGAGAAACGTTTAATCAATCATATGAATATATGTAGACAGATATAGATAAATGTAAGTCATAGGACAATGGAATATTACTGTTTTTAAAAAATATATATTTTCTGAATCAACCTTGTTATCATTCATGGGTTTTGCTATGAATGGAATTTCAAGAGACTGTATCATTAGTTTAATCCTATGTGCAGGCATGTACACATGAGAACTGCACATAGCTCATGCTTATTTATGAGGCAAAAAGCATCCTTGCATTTCCTGGTCAATTTAAAACCTTAGGAACAGATGTTGTTCACAAAGCTGTAGTGAAGGCAACTCACCACGCCACTGTTAAATTAATGCATTTGTGATTTCTAGAAGTGGGTTGGTATCAAGATGTTTTTTTTTTACTTATTGTCAGAGTTGTTTTTTTACTGCATACAAATGGCTGATTGCATACTGTTGGTGTTTTTTTGTTTTTTTTTCACAAATGAATGAACCGCCTTAACAGTCCTGCAAAGGGGGATGGGATGGCAGATATTTTTTGGCAATCCCAGAGAGATCTGGGACAGACCTCAGACAGACCTTTGCTTTCTCAATACGTCTGATTTAATTTTGGTCGACATGAAAATAAGTCTTGGCACCATTGAATCTCTGGATGAATCTCTGAGGTGTGGTGCGGGCCTTTGTGCAACTGATGTCATCAGAGAGGTTTTAAGGTCAGGCCTTGTACTGCCGTTTGCATGGCCTTTTCAAAACGGCATACAAATATAATCACAGTTCTTGTACTACTCCCGAGCTTCTCCATTGTTAATGGCTGCAATTGTCTGCAGCACGGAAAGGTGAAATAATAACCATGGGATAAGAAAGAAAGAAAGAAAGAAAGAAAGAAAGATAGAAAAAAAATCCAATAATATGACTGTTGTAATAGACAGATTGCCAGCAGTGTTTATCCAAGGTGCGTTTCCCCCTCTCAAACAGACCTTACTGTTGGAATAAAAAAGAAAAAAAAAAACAGCACTTGGAAATTTGGAAAACTTGAAATTTCTTGGAAATTAAAATGATCACAACTGTGATGGGGTAGTCTTCACTTATAGGAGAGAATTACTAAACTGATTATGTTGCTCTGACCAAGTACTTTCTCTTTCTTGCCTTCCTGCCTATTCATATTTTTATTGCTGTGGTTATTTATAAGACTTTTTCAAAATCTGGGTCAGTATACCCTGTAGCCCATGCATTTGGCTCTAACAAGCCTGTCTATCAAAGTCCAACATGAGTATGAGTCGAGTGTGGCAAGCAGCATGTTCTCCTAGGTTCCTGCAGGGCGTTGTCAATTTTCCTGGTCAGTTTTCACATGTAAAAACCATCTTCACTTGGCTTAGCATAATTCACGTGATTTGTATTACCTTAAATTTTGTTATGGGTTTTCTTTTGCAACAAGTCTGGACATTTTCGTGCTGGTTGAGTTTTAGTATTTATGTATTTTAAAAGACTAAAATAGTAAATATTTTATTAAAACTCAGCTGCTTCATTTCCCTCTTCACACTGGTTGTGCCAGACCTGTTTATGAGAGAAAGATTGTGGCTGGAGTGCACATCCAAAGCCAGATAGAAATCATTCTGCATTAAAGAAACTGTGATTCAGACATAAGAACGGAAATGTATGAGTGTTCATAATGGAGGATCGCCGCTACATTGACAGATGTTTGCAGATGGACTGCTCTATTGCCATCATGAGTTTCAGGAAGGTGAGGTCATTTCTTAACCGGCTCATTGAACAGAGCACTGGACTATGGCCCATAGCCTGCTGTCAGGATGAGTCACTGGGAACTGGGAAATAAGGAGCTGCACATTGAACCACAGTCCTTAAAAGCCAGAGTATCCTCTTTTGTTAAGGCCAAAGGGTCTATATATCCAAAAACCAGTTTACTTTTACAGTTTTCTTTTTTCAGAATCCATGCATTTCTGCTACATAACATGGAAAGAATAACACATTGCGGTAATTGTAGTTTAGCAAAGCAGCAGCTGTGATTATTTATATTCATATTATTAGGAGTGTGAAAGAGATTGACCTTTAATCACATCCTTCTCTTTTAATTTGATCAGATTGTTGCTCCAGTCCCAGCAGCAAGTGAAACATGTAGTCATTAAATACTACTTGACCGTTCCAATGTTGACTACTGGATAAATGCATCCTCCCCCTTGGTTTAGCTCCTGCACAAAATGGCTTTAGTTATCATTGGAAGTTAACCATACAGAGGATCGTAATCCAGTGCCATCGTTTCATATGCATTTCTTTAAAGACAAACCAGAAAACAATAATAGTCACCCATTACAGTTAAGGAATAATAAGAAGAAAGGAAATGCAACATACAGCAAAAGCATAACATTCAAACAATCTGCCTTTTGATTGTGCAAAAAAAGCCTTGTGTAAATCAGACAATTTCTCTTTTACTGTGATTTATTTTCACAGCCACCCGCTATTTTGACTTACGCAGCTTCCAGGAGGACTGGAACTTGCAGCTTTCGGCTAGGATAGAGTTGAAACCACGAGTTGCTAGCTAGGATAAGCACAGATATATCTGATGTCTTCTTCAATTATTAAGAAGTAACATCATTCATAGCTGCCTTTATCCTAGCCTTAGCAGGTCTCTTCGTGACTGAGGCAGTCACAGGCACGGCCTAAGATGTGGAAAACCGCGATGTCGAAGGAGGACTTAGGCGTCGGCTAGACGGCAGTTGGAGTTTGAGACCAGGCTTCCACTAGCCAGTCAGATTTGAGTGACTGGCCATTCCACAAGACTCTGGGATTCTTGGTCTTCTTAGTCAAAAAACCCCATCGTAGTTCATCCACCGCAAAGGCACAAGTTCTATACAGTACACAAGCCAGACTCAAAACAGCCTGGATAAACACACTAAGATTAATATGCATGCCTACCGCAATGGGACTGCACTTGCATCGGCCACTGTAGGTCTCCTAGAAGACAGAATCAGGCAAAATGGGTAGGTGGGAGTTCAGGTTGTGTTAGGGAAACAGAAAAGAAAAAACAAAGCAAAATCTGCCCACTGTGAAATACTATTCTTCTTCCTTTCATTCACTTGGAAGCACAGAGCATATTAAAAAACACTGGACCCTATTCACAGAGAGCTGCAGGAAATGCCCCAGCATTAATATGCTATGTGTAAATCAGTAAAATAATTAAACAGAGGTTCTCTATTATCTCTATTGTGTTTCAAAAGGGTAATAGTGAGACACCACTTAGTTTCACGACTTTGTGATTGTTTGCATTATGGTTTTTGAAGAAGAAACTAGAAACATATATGGCATGTTGGTTTGTGTGATTTAAATGGCAATCAATCAGTCTTCCACTTCACTGCCTTTTATTTTATTTTTTCATTTGTATTTAATTATTTGCTTTTAGGTTATTGTATTTGAGCAGTGTGACACAATGTATCAGTGAGTCTTTGTGAAGATGCGTAAAGCTGAAACATTACAAATGAGATCTAATAATACATCTGTAATTATGTACGTGGCTGAGTTTGCATGTGCAATGACAATGAGCAGGAAATGTGTGTTAGGAATTACAATTTATTATTACTATGCCGTGACACCACAACAGAATTCACAGAATTAACCCTTCAAAATTCAAGAGAGTTTAACTGTAAACTATTCCTACATCAATACTAGACATGGCAGTGCAGGCCAGTACCTCAGCAATTACAAAATAACTTGAGACAACTTGAGAACTTGTTTCTTTTGCAGAGGAAGATATTACATCTACCAGGACAGAAATGGGAAAAAAACAACATCATATAAACAGAATAACAGGGGTAAGCACAACACAACATTATTAAGATGAATATGCAGTATAGGCAGTGTTTGTTTAACAGACATCATAACACACATTCTTCAGATTTAGAAACCGCAAACCTAAAGTAAGGCAGTATGCTGGTGCCATTAATCCAAGAATTATGTTGAATCAGTCCATAAACTATGACAAGACGTGCCTAATAACTTTGATCTGTCACCATTGATTATGTATCAGCTTTTTTATATTTTATTTTTACAGTAATGGAGATGGATGTATCGGTGTTCTGCTGACAGCACAGAGATACAAAGTCAGTTGTTTCCATGTAGAACATGCTACATTGTAACCCATAATTCCATGCAGGAAAGCGCAAACTCTTGAACCAATTTCAAAGTCAAGATGGGAAACATTTCAAGGCAAAATGTAACTCACTTCGCCTGCGCTGCAAACAACTGCATGAAACTGTGCAGAGAACTTTTTAATGAGGGATCATTAAGATCTACTGATTGATCTTATTCCACACTAATGTAATAGCCCCACCCTAGAGATGCACACAAAAGCCACCAGATCATCATATATTTTAAACACAGCCACTGTGATGTCCTTCAGTAGGAAAACTACAGTGCAGAGTTGGAAAACCAAGTAGACTCATATTCCTTAATCATGTATGGGATCTAGGTTTTAATACATGATTAGTTTCAAAGGCATCAGTAAGTGTTGGGAGCTGGACTTTGGAGACCCCCAATAATTAGTTATTGTGTTATGTAAATGTATCATCACTGCAGATACCAATGCAACAGTACTATGCCACAATCTTGCCCACAATGGATGTACAGATAGATAAATCTATAGTTAAAAATATTGGTTTAATACATAAGGATAAAGTTATGAATAACATTCACATGCAAAATGTCTGACTATTGGCCAGATATGAGATAATCCCAGGATTAAGATAAGTGAAAAGAAATAGACAGGTTTGGTTAAAAGTTACTTGTGATATCCTGACATCTGAATGAATTTCAGTGAAGTTAAAGACAAGATACAACTTACACACAAACACACATGTATAGTCTTTATGATGTTAACTTTATCATCTTTGGGTTCACTTTGATAACTTTTAAATTCTTAAAATATGTACTTTTGGTACAAGTTTGAAAACGCATCAAGATTTGTCAAGAATCTTCAGAGCCAAAGTCGGTGGTTTTATCATGAAATCAAATGCTGTCTACTGTAACCCACGAACTGCTGTTTGTACTCATATATTTACTGCACTACCTTCAGCAAAATTAAAATTGTTCATGTCAATCCAGTCCCATATTAGGGGTATTAAATTCTTAAAATTTACAACATCTTGACAAAATGTAAACACTTTTTACACTGGCAATATCCATTTCAAATCACTGGATTTACTTTTAAAAATCAATCTGGGATTAGCTGCCCTAATTGTGCAAACATCTTATCTGGTTAATATGCAAAACATGTCTGTATATTCTTGCATTTCATTGATTGCTTAGTAACTATGGACATCAATGTCTTTTGATGTACTTTATCCTTGGGACTTTCAAAATCATATTAAAGCAACAAGCTTCAGTCTCTACTGTCCTTTAAAAATAAAAAATAGAATTTCTGTATAGTGAGGGTTTCCCCATTTTTCCAAAAAGGTATAATAACTATTATATATATATTTTTTTGTTTTGTTTGGTAACAGCTTAATTTATTCACAATTGTTTTAAACCACAGATTTTGAAATGTAGAGGGTAACTGTCACCCGGTCCGCTTGATGTTTTAAATTATATGACTCGAATGCTTTCCAGACAATTATTAAGTACACAAATATGCACAATTAGATGCATATTGGTCAAATCAATGCCTGGGTTTTGTTGCAAATTTGTCAAAATGTTAATGGTCAGATTCACGTTCCCAGCTCCTGATACAGTCGATGTGAAAAACTAAAAGAGAACTTTGTGATTTACACTTTTCCAGAAGATGCCCCACCAATTAATTTTGGCTAATTTGACAGTTTCTTTCTATGTTTCATCATATTTCACCATTACCCCATTACAGAACAGTGAAGCCAGTTACAATACCCTAAATTGTACCTGTTCAAACAATGAAGCTTTGCATTACATTTTCTGGTTACAGCAGTTTTCCGGTTTATGTAAAATGAGAGACCCCAGGTTTGATTGTCTAAGGAATAATCCATTATCCAGTATATGCATATAATTAGATGTTAAAATCCACACATTGTGTAAAATGCACATTGTGGAATTTGCACAACAACTTTTTTCACCCTTTGATTCCAAATAGTTTTTCTTTTTGTTATTGTTGTTGAACACACAGTAATCCTTTTTTAAAATGGTAAAATCAGTATCTGCCCTGAATACAGACTGCTGTAGTATAGAAATGATAAATACATTTAAATTGGGCTTCACAACCTGACACTAAGCCATTTTGTAATTACAAAACAACAGAGGCTGAGACAATAAATGTATTTTGGCAAAATATGACATTTCATTTTTTTAAAATTAATTTGCTATGTCTTACCTCCGTTGACATAAGAGGTATTATAAGTATAGTCTCATTGTCAATGAGTCACTGTGGGATGTCATTTGAACATTTTACTTCTCATACTAGGAAACATATTTTCACATAGTCTCCAATTATTTCAGTGAAAGGTTTGGAAAAAACTAACAAAAAGCATGAACTATTCAAAAGCACCAGGGATTTTGCTTGCATTTAATACGAAGGTTATGCCATGTGCAAGATACATTTTCTGTCTTAATTCAATTAATATTGCATTTTGATGCCACACCAATAAATATGTATTGTATATGTATTATTATTATTTTCACATTTTTGGAAGTTCATTATGGTTTTCACGAACTTCTGATTTCTGTCACACCACATGTATTTATTTGCCAAATTGGTGTTTGAAGCAGGTTTCAATACTTAACCTATATCGTAATAGCAACCCTATCCTGCCAAGCAGATTATGAAATCCTGTCTGTCACACAGCATGGTACTTATTTATTGCTCTTCCCAGAGACTTGCATCCACATCTCTATTTAGAAGAATTTTTTTGCTTTTTTCCTTATTGTTTTCCCTTGTCCCGCTCATCTTTTTGTTATTGTGACCCACTCACTGATGGGAACAGGAGCACTTTTCTATTTTTGGTCACTTGAGTGGCAACATACTGACACATAGATGTGTCGCATTTAGGTTCACGCAGGTAGTCTCTTGCTTTCCTTTTTAACCACAGGGAATACCAAAGCTGACATGAAAATCCGTACATCTTTACTGTGTAATTATCCATTGTGCATGCTATTCACCATATCGAAAAGCTCCCCTGAAACTCTCTCACAACTTTAGGGAGCAACGCAAGCCCTCTGTCTCTTTACTGATTGGTTTAAATGTATCCACAACACTGGGGTGGCAGAATTGGGATGGTTTATTGCCCTGATGTAGGCACCAGTGTAATATACCAAAGGAAGCCAGATGGACGAGGACATACACAGAACAGTGTGATGGGTATAAACTGGAGAAGGTCCATCACTGAAGAAGCAAGGTATACATTACCCTCATTTTTTAAACAGAAATATGACTTTGCCACTGCCCTTTCTATTCATCTAATGGACTCCTTTCACTTCTAACTTCCGGTGCCCACTAAATCACACTTTCAATGGCTTTTAAAACAGCATGCTGTCTGACCTGCTGCTTTAGCCTTTCTGTGCCTTGCACTTTCCGTTAATCATGGTGATCAAAGACAAGAGCATGGAACCCAATATAGTTCATTGTGCATTTTCATGGAGAGTGCTCTGATTATTGGACTAATGTAACACAGCCTGATCTTGCATTGTGTTCGGCCCCATAGAAAAATATGCCCATTTGCGATCTTAGTCTTCAGATGGAAATAGCACTGCTAATTTTAGGGCCCTTATGTATGACCAAGGTTTCAGCAGTTAGTTTTTGGGGTTTTTTTCTACCAAGGGGAAAGAGAAAGAAAAAAAATGTTAGACAAAAAATAACTGGCACATAAAGCCTTCAGGTTTCAAAACAAACTGACGTTTTGATCTGAAACACAGAGGTACTATTCCAGTAGAGCCAGGCACACAATTTCCTTCTTTTCATTTTGTATTGAAGGAGGTTAAACCCTGAGGTCCCCTTCAGCCGGACTAAAGGACAAATTTACAGTAATCAATGTTCCAATGTATAGGCACAAATGTCAAAGGTCAACTTGGAGAGAAAACCAATACCAAGGTGGGATATGGGTGAACAGTGAAGGAAAAAACAACTGCAAATTCTCTACATGGGATGACATTTATACACTAGGTAAGAGATAAGAGGTATATGAATTTTTACGAAATGGAAGTATTGCTCTGTGATTGGTTGTTTTCTCCTATGTGATTTATAATCTTGTCTAAATGTTATCCCATGCATAGAATTATCAATATTTAAAAATAATTCAGTTCCCAACGACAGTTCAGGACAATTAAATGCTAGTGGTGCAAGTCTCACCATATGTACACTTTTAAATAAATAGTTTTGTTAAATTTATTCAGCATGAAAACACAGATCAGCCACTGCAGGTCCGATCCTGGACAAAACCATTTTTAGACGGGGAGAAGGGGATTGTTATATTTAACGAAAATAAAAATGTCTTTCATTGTGCAGATATTTGTGTGTCTAATCCTTGTGTGTGTGATTTTATTTATAACTTTGTGTGAAGGGGTGTCTCAGTTTAGTAGTCCGCTCACCCAGACTGCACGAGATGACATCTCTTATACAATAAGAGACTTCACACGCTGTATTAACTTATACAACAACTCTCTCAATGGCTGTGCAACTGAATTTTGATTACCTGGAATTGCTTGTTGCGTTATTAACATGTTTAAACTGTGAAGCCAAAGAAAAAAAGAAAATCTGGTTACTACAAAGTTTTCTTTTCCACTCCAATACACAGAAGCACTATTTATGTCAAGCAGATCTCTATATCTGACACAGAATAGATTTAATGCCAACTACTTTACTGTATACTGGATAAATAATGCATAAAGCTTACATCGTTCAGACTTCAAAGTGTAGTAAGGGAGTTAGAGCTAGAGAAGATTGTTTTTTTAAACTCTACTCTTTGCCACAGATTACCAGTAAGGGAGTAATTTGGAGTTATGTAATCAAAGAGAAGAACTATCCTGTATATTTTAGGTATTTTCAGTTGAGACAATTTGGTATCTAAAACCAGATTAGCACCTATCTCTGTTCAAATGCCCTTCAATGGCATGGATGAGCAACAGCACTCTGCTGCCAAACCTGATAATAAATCCTATATCAGCAGTGCAACAGAGGATGCAAATATACTGCAGCGAACTTGGTTCCACTCAACTTATGTAGCAATTGATTAAAAGAAGGATGATAACTGCACCAAGGCCCTAGAGAGTATTTTATCACAAGTGGTCTTGTCAACATAGGTGAGATTCCATACGATTTTCTCGTTCCATTGAAAAGATTTAGCCCCATGCAAAATCATCCTTCGGTTCAAATACATTCTGTCCCATTCTGACCTTCTCATGTCTAAAAAAAATGCTGTGGTGAGTGCTTAACTCAGCTCCTGTACTTTTATCATTACAAGCACCCATCAAGATCTGGCAACAGGTATCACAGAATAAGAATACGAGTGAAGCTTGTTAACAAGGGTCTCCCGAGAATGACTAATTTTTTAAATTAACTTATCCACATATACCAAACAGAAGTACTGTGTTCTGCAAATAAAGAAACATAACTATGCCCACAAAATTCCAATTCCCCTTTTGTTGAACAAAATCAGACACTTTAATAACTGTTAATGGACGGAAGCACCTTTAACAATAAATAAAACAATAGATTGCCTTTTATCAACCAATGATAAATATGACTTAATTGTTGAACAATGATCAATATACTCTCACCTAAAGGATTATTAGGAACACCTGTTCAATTTCTCATTAATGCAATTATCTAACCAACCAATCACATGGCAGTTGCTTCAATGCATTTAGGGGTGTGGTCCTGGTCAAGACAATCTCCTGAACTCCAAACTGAATGTCTGAATGGGAAAGAAAGGTGATTTAAGCAATTTTGAGCATGGCATGGTTATTGGTGCCAGACGGGCCGGTCTGAGTATTTCATAATCTGCTCAGTTACTGGGATTTTCACGCACAACCATTTCTAGGGTTTACAAAGAATGGTGTGAAAAGGGAAAAACATCCAGTATGCGGCAGTCCTGTGGGCGAAAATGCCTTGTTGATGCTAGAGGTCAGAGGAGAATGGGCCGACTGATTCAAGCTGATAGAAGAGCAACTTTGACTGAAATAACCACTTGTTACAACCGAGGTATGCAGCAAAGCATTTGTGAAGCCACAACACGTACAACCTTGAGGTGGATGGGCTACAACAGCAGAAGACCCCACCGGGTACCACTCATCTCCACTACAAATAGGAAAAAGAGGCTACAATTTGCACAAGCTCACCAAAATTGGACAGTTGAAGACTGGAAAAATGTTGCCTGGTCTGATGTGTCTCGATTTCTGTTGAGACATTCAGATGGTAGAGTCAGAATTTGGCGTAAACAGAATGAGAACATGGATCCATCATGCCTTGTTACCACTGTGCAGGCTGGTGGTGGTGGTGTAATGGTGTGGGGGATGTTTTCTTGGCACACTTTAGGCCCCTTAGTGCCAATTGGGCATCGTTTAAATGCCACGGCCTACCTGAGCATTGTTTCTGACCATGTCCATCCCTTTATGACCACCATGTACCCATCCTCTGATGGCTACTTCCAGCAGGATAATGCACCATGTCACAAAGGTCGAATCATTTCAAATTGGTTTCTTGACCATGACAATGAGTTCACTGTACTAAACTGGCCCCCACAGTCACCAGATCTCAACCCAATAGAGCATCTTTGGGATGTGGTGGAACGGGAGCTTCGTGCCCTGGATGTGCATCCCACAAATCTCCATCAACTGCAAGATGCTATCCTATCAATATGGGCCAACATTTCTAAAGAATGCTTTCAGCACCTTGTTGAATCAATGCCACGTAGAATTAAGGCAGTTCTGAAGGCGAAAGGGGTCAAACACAGTATTAGTATGGTGTTCCTAATAATCCTTTAGGTGAGTGTATTTCTAACAGTGGGACCCTGGTGCTTTTTGACTCAGCTAAGGGGCACACAATGTTTCACAATATTATCTAATTCTAAACCAATTCATATGCTAAGACTAAGACAACACATAACTGACCAAATGCCCTGCTATATGTTATACTTTTTTTTCTTTGTACTACAGTACTTCTGCCTCTGTGTTACAACTATTAGCCTATTAGCTATTACAACTATTGTTTATGAATGTCTGCAACTAGGTGCTGCATTAACCCCTTAAGTCGGCGTGTAAGTGTCTTCTCAATTCTGGGACTGGTGTTCTGTAAACATTGTATTATATCTCATTTTAATATTACAGGGTTCCATATTGCAACTGCTATGTATGTATGTATTAATTCAAGTTTGGGAGCATTCTGTACAATTAGGCTTCAGTCTATAAGCCCCTACAGTGCTTTACATAATTTGATCATTACAATTACAAACATCACATTAATAAGTCTGTGGAAGTAATTTATATTGATCTGCCCTATTTATTTATTTATTTATTTATTTTAATACAGGACTAACACAGTCAAAAGTGCATATATGTCCACAGATGTCACTTGAAGGTACATTATGTCTTTTTACATAATTCAGCACATTCATCTCCAAGCCAATTTACATGATGAAGTATTGAAATATATCTCATGGCTCAAAGCAGTCAGAAAATAACTCTTCTAAATTTCTTGGGGGTTCTCAGTTGATGTTAGCATTGCTTTAGCCCTTGCAGAAATGTTTTCCTTCTGGGAACAGGACAGCTGTGTTGCTGAACAGGCTAGATATCAATTTGTGAACACACAACAAAGACAATGCCTAACAGGACTTTAAAAAGGCTTTTTCCTCCACTCAAAATAAACTCCAGTTAATTTCCCAAAAACTACAGTTAAATAAAAAGGAAACTCTTATTTAGACCCTTTACAAATACTTTCACTATTTAGCCTCTAGGGCAATGCTTTGGTGAACAACATCTAAAGGTATTTCAAAGATCCCTTTAAGAAAATAGACTAGAAGAATTCTAGTTGAGACGAGCTTTAATTTTTATATCTGATCAACCCCTACGGTATGAATCTGAATTAAAACAATGCACGTCGAAACCTTGGATAATGATGATCATATGAATAAATAAAATGTAAAACCTACTCACTTTTTAAGAAAGTTTGTACTCTCACTTACGCTTAAATACAATTTGTATGCACTTTGTGACAAATCTATTAGACTAAGTGGCAATATTATATTATGGATTATATATTATACACATGTAAAACATGCACCATATCTTGTGTTCCCTACCTAGATTGTTGCACAGGCTGCTGTTTGTAAATATAAATAATAATACAAACAGCTTTGCAGGAGGTTTTCAAAGTTGTTGTTTTTGTCGGAATGCATGCATATATTAATGTATGCATTTACTTATCAGTCGTGATTGAAGCCAGTCTCCTCCAAAACCTTTCATTTAATACATAGATCTTCATGTGATTCCTTAATGTGCCGAATGTACCGTCTTTACAACGTTCAACTGTAAGGCACACTGTTGGTTTGCAAGACAAAGGAAAATGGATCTAAAAAAAAAAAACGTTTTACAGCTATAAGGGCATTTCCTCAGCTGGAGAAGGGCCAGCTACATTACATTTTCCCTGTGAACACCCTTCAGACCCTATGTTGCAGTGTGAATCATTACGTGAGGAGCAGCAGCAGTGAGCTACTATAAGGTTGATAAGACAGATTCAAGACAGTGATAAAGAGAGCTACTCAAAGCACATACTGCTTAGAAAGCCATAGGCACTATTGATGGGTTGCCTTCGCCAGTGCTAGGGCACGTAATGATGTGCATTGCTCTAAGTTTCCAGAATAAACACTCGCTGTGATAAGCACTCCAGCTTAGTAATGCACACATTAATTAAACATGCTGCAGGGTGGCATGTTTTGAAAGGTCTTTGTTTTTGGAGTAGTGAGGCCTGCTTTCATTAGCATAGTAACAAATTAATTGGAATCCCATTCTTTTCTAACGGCACCTATCGAAAAGGGTCTTGTTCACGTCATCTCCTCCTTGTTTTACACCTTTTTGCTTTGATTCCCACTCTAGTTTCTGCCCAGACTGCTACAATATAGTCGACATCTTATAATCAGGTGTCTGATGTAGTATACATAAGATGTGGTGTGAAAATGGATGGCTGAAAAATGACAATATTTAAATTAACTGCCCCCAGTCCAAATATGAGGATATTAAGAAGTAAAATATATTGATGGGAGTTCAGTGCACAGTGCTTCATAAAGGGCTTCAGAAGATTGCGCCCCATGATATTAAGTTTCAAATCTAAGTAGGCTATAAAAGTGATCTCACAGATCATGACATTAATACATTTTGCTTCTGGTCAAAAAATAAATAAATTAGATGACCTCTAAAAGTGAATTTAGTTGAGTTTCCTTTGGTGAACTAAGCAAGAGATAAAGAATAATATTCTGCATGAACTGCAAGGAGACATGGAAATATGCAAAACAGATAAACGTCTAATTTATGCTGTGCTGTGAAATGTTAAATGGTTTCAATAAGCTGAAGTACATGAGGTTAATATGAGTTTATGTCTACCTAGAAGGAAACCTTGTTCTTCAGAAAGAATCTAGGTCAGGTGATTGCATACTGTGTGTTATAAATAATACGCATAATTGTTTTTTTATTTTTTTGTATTAAGATGAAAAACTGAAACGACTAATATCAAGTTTCAGGTTGTATTAAGCAGAAAGCACACTCTTATTCTGCTTGCTGTTTGAGTGTCATATTTCAAAAGATATTCTCCCATAAAATGCAGTTTTCTTTTTTCTCTGAGGGTTGGATGAGGCCACAAGATGCAAAACTCTTCCAGATTTTGAGAGCAAGATTATTCATGCCTGGGGATATGGTTTAAGACACTGCAGTCATTCTCATCACCTCAGGATTTCACAAAATCTGTTGACATTTCCATATCTAAAGTCTTTATTACACTATTTGTTCATTCACTTATTTATATATTTAAGATGAATCAGGTCAAAATGGCAGGCCCCACCTGTTTGCTTCGTCAACTATAAGTCTTAAAGCAAATATAATTTCACTCTGAGAGGACATGTAGTTATCAACACTGCAATCCAGACTATAATAATAATGCAAATCCTTTATAGCCCCCAAATATAGACCATACCCATATTACTGTTAACATTTTCTATCATTTACTTTAAAAAAAAATGTTTTCAGCTTTTGTAAAATGATAAGGTGCTTCCCTGCCCAAACTAATTCACATATACATGTCATTCTAGTATATTGGACAGTTTCTTCATTTCTTAACCTTTCCCAGCAGGCACTCGACATAATTTTAACATGGTTTTGTGGTTGAAATCAAGTTGCGATCAACAAAATACAACTACTATTCAATGTGGTTTTGGCAACAATTCATCAATGTTGAAATATACATTGTTTTCAGGTTGAATACACGTCATGTCAGTCAAAACAATCAAACAGACCCCCTAGATATCAAACACAATATCCTCTCAAACAAGTGATTTGCCCAGTCAGTACTTTTTTCATGCGTGTATTTTGAGTGACATGGTAAAAAACATCAAAAATTCCCTAAATAAAGATACAAAATAAATAAAACAAAGCAGACTATATATATATATATATATATATATATATATATATATATATATATATATATATATATATATATACACACTGCTCAAAAAAATAAAGGGAACACTTAAATCACACATCGGATTTCGATGAACAAAATATATTAAAGATCAAAATCTTTACTGTATATTGTGTAATTTGTTGAGAACAAAATGACGTAACAATGGTCAATGGAAACCAAAATCACCAACCGATTGAGGGCTGGATTCAAACTCACACCAAAAATCAAAGTAAACGATTGAAATCACAGGCTGTTCCAACTTGCGTGAATTTCATCACGGCAACTCATAATGTGACTCAGTAGTGTGTATGGCAAAATGTGTGTATGGTATGGCCACCACCTGCAAAACCATTCCCTTTTGGGGGTTGTCTTGCTGTTGCCTCTCCAGTGCACCTGTTGTCACCTTCATTTGCACCAGAACAGGTGACATTGATTCACAATCGCTTAGGCTTCCTAACTGGACAGATTGATATTCCTGAAGTTTAATTGACTTGGTGTTATACTGTGATGATCATGTGTTCCCTTCATTTTTTTGAGCAGTGTATATATGCTACTCTATGACAAACAGCTGAGCCGAAGAATCAGATAGAGGAAAGGGTTATCAAGTAATCAGCCAATTAGATGCTGGAAAGCACTGTAAACTTAAAGACCAACATTTTAAGCTGGACGAAGGATTTTTCAAGTATATATATATATATATATGTGTGTGTGTATAGGCTATTGAAAGTGTTTGTCTTTGCTGCTTAAATGTTTAACTGCTATATACTGTAGAAATTGACGAAGGTAGAATTAGAATTTAAGCACATTCCTCTAAAGGAAAACTATTTGTGAGTGTAAGTTACTAGCAAAATATCTCAGTGCAAGGTACAATATTTTGGGATTGTGTGTGCATTCATCAAATGTGTTATCAAATCAGTAACTACAATTAAAATGTTTTATCAGTGACCGTTGACATTTTTAAAATCTATTTTTCAGGTGGTTTAGTATAGACCAGGTCGAACGTGGAGTTAAGATTTGAACAAATCCAATCAATTTCCAATGTATATTGAGCGTTGAAATATGATGTTGAAACAGCGTTGTTTCTAATGTATTTTGCCTGCTGGGTTTCAGCTTTACTTTTATCTTTAACCTGCTTCCAGACATCACAAACATAACCGTGAGGGGATTCAAAGGACCCTGTCTCTGTGGCTAGAAATTTAAACACCAAGTTTGCAAACATTAAATGCAAAGTTCTCTCAAACTGCAAAAAAAAGAATGAAAAAAAGAATGAATTCATGATTGTTCTCCTCATTAACTACACAGAACTAAAAGCTAAGTCTGCAACAAGACACTATATATATCAACAATATATTTTATTCTTATTCTAAAGATACTGATGCTTTCTGTTTCAATGCTCTCTGAACGCTGCCCTCTCAAAGCAGCCAGAGACAGCAGTGTTTATTCTGAGTGTGTTATTAGAAAGCAATTATATTTTAGTCTGGAAATCTACGTGGAGCAACCATCGATTCCCTTGCTGAAGGACAACAGCACTATCCTCTCAACCAGGCGACAATTAAATAGTTCCCATCAAGTTTAAAACATGATGCCTTCATTAAGTGTATTTTTAATCAACAACTAAAAGTGCAGGGTAATGGAGAAAGAGGGGGGGAGTGAGGGAAAAAGAAAGTTCTTTCATATGGTAAAACAGGTAGTTATTTCAGCACTACACTTTCCACTCCCTGATCAAAGCGAAGAGAGCAGTATTAATTTCAGGAATCATCTCATCTTCTGGAGACTCATCATTAAGAAATTCTGGTGAAGAGAGAGCGAAAGAAGATGTTGCCTCGTGCACAGCAGTCGTACACATTCCTTTCCCAGGCCTATGCTTAATGATAGAGCTTTCTCTGCGCTTTGATTCACACTGGCACAGTATACAACTCCTATCCCATGGAGACTTCGGAATGAGTTTCTGTTGTGCAAATGATAAGGGAAATCAATTTTTTCTAGTTGCGCTGCTCCTTCTTAAACTGCACAAACAACTCACACTGTTTCATCCCTGTGCTGAATTCATCTTTGCTGGAAAGACATTAATCGAACACGTCTTTTAAAATAATAAAATAACTGCAGTCATAGTACACTTGCCTTTACTTGGTATAAGAATGGATTTATTTGCGTTATGCTGTAAGAAATTCAATTACCAAAAATGATACCAAAAATCGGTGATATCGGATATTTAATACACTTAATACATCTGAGATTACCCTAATTTCAACACTTATATCTGGACAGAAAGATAGATAGATAGATGGAAGTAAAAGAAAACCCTGAACATAGAATGAGTATCGAGTCACAAATGCACTGCACTCAAGGGAGAATCCATAGCCACACACCACAGAGAATAGGAGTGGAGAAACTCAAGCCCCAAGTGGTGTCATCCAGTCCACTCACTGGTGTGTAATACAAATACAACAGGGGAACATGAATTACTGCCAGCCCTGGAATGACCCTGTCAGTTTAGGACAGTGCAACATTACCAAGACTGTCTGTGCTTGTCAGTCTGAAAACAAAGTGCACTGAAAAGATTTTGAATACATTTGCTTGGCTTCTACTCTATTCTATGCCTATGTTCAAGTGTATCCTCCTTTCATATGCCAGCTTAAATTGACATTTCTAAGTTGCACAAAGTTTTTCTATTATTATTATTATTATTATTATTATTATTATTATTATTATTATTATTATTATTATTATTATTATTTGTATTTCTTGGCAGACGCCCTTATTTCTAGAGTTGCAGAGAATGCAAGGGGTGAAAATGACAGATGTATGGTTCAGTACCCAGTGTTATCTTATGTATTTATTTTTCTGTGTCATTCAACACTGATGCATTTGCACTTTCCTGCATATTCATAATAATACCTTCTGCTTTCAGCAAGTCCATCACAAAACCAAAATACTGTTCTCCAGTGTTTCAAGGCCACTGAGCTCAGTTTGAACTAAAAGTGCTAAATAATATGGTTTAGTACTGTATTTTACCTAGTTAATCACAGAGGTCCCAAATATGCTTTTCAAAAGCAGTGTACATTCTTTCAGTAAATACCAAGAGATATTGGTAATATGCTCAACTGAAATGAAATTAACTGTACAATAATATAGCTAAAAATCAAAAAGGTACCTTTTGAAACTAAAAACATCAGGTTTCAGGACTAAATCATTTGAGTGCATTTGAAACGTATAGAATTAAAACTCAGTATTCCCCTGCCAGCATAATATTTTTTCCTTGTGTGTTAAATGCTGTCAATGTAAATATTTAATCTTGACTTAATCTTGGTTTTCAGTAAAGTATATGAATCAAAGTCCCTCATTTAGATTGTTTTATTATTTCTCCCCCCCTTTAGTTCTATAATTAAGCCCAGCAGGAGTTTATTTTCCTTTAGCAATACATTTATATCTCAGACTTTTATTAGTTTAGGGGAAGCATCTCAGGCAACTCTTAATTATTAAAATTGAAGATGGCATATGGAGAATAAATAAAGCACAATGCACATATTGTGCAGAAAAGCAATCGATCCAAGTATGGTTCAACTGTTGATTTTAAAAGGACACATTAGGCTAATCAATGTATAAAACGTTTTCTTTTGAACAGCAACAACAAAAAAACACTCCAAATCCCTAGATAAAATAACTGCATGGTACCATATACAGCAGCTAAGATTGAATTACCTGTAATCTTTCGCTAAGACTGAGAGATAAAAGAGAATGCAATTCCACGGATTCAGCTCATAGGGTTTATGAATACGAATGAGTTGCCGCTATAAATAAATATTAAATTAAATCTTGACATATTCATCTAAAGATAGGGTTTTTCAATCTCAGATGGCTGCAGCGTGAATAAAAGAAGGGTCCTGGCAAAACATTTACAGAGTGCATTTCATTCTTCCATTCGGTACAATCTGTGTTGTCCAGGGATTTGAACAGATGACCTTTCCCTCTCTCAAGCTGCCTTGCTGTATTAATTTTGTTTTCCAGTGCTTGGCAGTTCAAGGCATTTCCATATCAAGAATATTACTGTAGCTTTTTTTGTTTTGTACATATTATTGAAGCTTCCTCAATACCACCACAAGAAACAAACAAAACAAAGAACGACAGGGTCAGCTTATTTCTAAGTGGTAAGAGAAATGTAGGAGCAGGAATATACAATGCGAAAGGGAATTGTTCAGTCACTCATGCCTGCAGACATAAATGCATATAATGTTACACTGGAATCAAAGTAGTACTCTCCGTGACTTATCACCCCCTTTTCTAGTGTGGTGCTAATTATCCAACATGGATTTGCGTGATATGATTAAAAGATAAAATTAAATAAACATATATTATTATTCAGCTCCTATGGGTGCATTACTTGAATACAGGAAATCTGCTATTTTCAAAAGGGTGACCTTTACCTCCATCATTGTTGGCATGCAGATTTGACATATTTTAAACTTGCCTGGTAAAGTAAGAATGGATAGAAAGGCTTGGCATGGAAACATAATCAAAACAAGGTCCACTACAGGCATAAAAAAATAAAAAACCTTGAAATAAATCATACAGCTGTGCGATGGGACTCCTATTTCCATCCCTATAATATTGTATCTGTTCTGGATTCTCTGTCAAGCCTTAGTCATCACGCTGTCACTATTTCTTCCTTCTGTTTACCTTTGTGAAGGCAAACTATATCCTTTGGGACTCTGGAGGCTTCAGCTGAATATAAACAAGCAGGGGGTGCAACTTCAATCTGTCTGAAGTCAAAACTTATAGAGAGTGTTTTCCCAAAAAGGTACTTGTGGAAGAAGGCTCTGAAATGTGAATATCCTCTGGGCAGTCTTTGAAGGGACTGTGTCCATTTTTTCTGTCTGTCTAGTTATTATGAATACTTTAGCTATTTAACTGTAATATTGGGGAACACAGTGAGTTCCACATCTCGTCAGAGCAGATTGCAAAAGAACTAGAATCCCTGTGCAAGCTTTTAACTGAAGGTTTCTGCACATACAGTCGTTTGTTTAAAGGAATGTCTGTTTATGCACTGCAATATTTATTTATATTTCTGGTTTGTTTTGAAATTCTGTCTTGTAGTTGCACTCTCTTGTCTCTGTACAGTTCATTGTCAAGTGTTAGGGGACCTGGCACAATGAACTGTATTTTATTTCACTCATACCTAGCACAAGGCTGGGCCATATATGGAAGTTCCCTCGGCACCATTCAAGCCTGTCAAGTGAAAAGTTCCTTTTGTTGAAAGAGATAATACCTCTACTACATAGTCAGTAGTTCAGGAAGAGCTTGGTTGTGGTGTTATGGAAGCGAGCTACTGATGCATGTTACATGTTACATGGTGTTTATGAAAGTATGTGTACATGAGGGTGTATCTCATTGGTTGTACTTGGAGCGTGAAGTGTGATTGGGGGTTGTCTTCCTCATGAACTTTAGTTTGAAACTCCATTAAATGAAAATGGATGGCCATCTTCGCATTGAGATCACTCCAATATCGTTGTTAGGCACCTATATGCTGCTAAGCATGAGATTTTGTTCACTCTTAACCTGACAGTTCTAACAGCCCAAACCAGCGAATAACAGTCCTTTTACTTACTGATGGCACTTTCCCTTAGCTGACACTTTGTCAAACAGTCTCTTGACCTTTTTCTCTGTTTTACATTTAAATGCAGCAAAAGCTTCCCCTCCCACCACTGAAGACTCTTACTGCATTATAGAAGACCCTGACAGCAGACACAGAATTCTGTAACATTTGTATTTGGAGTAAAGAGAAACTAACAAAAATTGCTACACAATATTGATTTGGATAAGTGTAATCTGAAACACACACACACACACACACACACACACACAGATATATATAGTACTATATTTGATACAGAAATGATCATGAAAACTTTTTATCTACCAGTATTAATTTTAGTAGCTTTGACAGGGGCATTTTTGAAGACACCATTACTGTATGATTTACAATAGAACATTACTTTGCCCACTGAGGATGATGCAATAATTGTTCCCATCTTTTTCAAAGCACAACAATATACCATGTCCTACAGGAAAAAAAATCCTGTGGCAACATCTGATGATTTATTGCTGGGATACCTCAAAACCAGGGACATGTCCATGTGAAAATGTTATTAAACTAAAGAGTTAAGTCAGTGAGCAGTTGAAGCAAGAAGTGCTCCACGAAAATGAAATGATATGTTAAAACAAGTGAATTTACCACAGCAACATTAATAGGGCTCAGTGGGAGAGGAAATCATTTTAAAATAATTGCATGCTAATTATATTCTATCATAAGGTTTTGCAGAGCCAAAATTCCATTTAAATTAATGCAATATAGTTGCAAAGTTATTGACGTCACAGCAGCTTAAATCAGACAAGAAACTTATTAGATTTTTTTTTTATATACTAGCTGATCCTCAAGTCCTAAATATATTAGATAGATAGATAGATAGATAGATAGATAGATAGATAGATAGATAGATAGATAGATAGATAGATATATGACTGTTTAATTAGAAAGTCTAACCAGTAGGTTGTGATACAGATTAACCACCAAAACAACACTAACTTGGACTCAGACTTTAGTCTGTGAAGTTTGACAAAATTTGTGAAACGTTGATGCTATTCATGCAGCAACTGATTGGAATTGAAAGAAAATAACAAATGTTTGTAGGGTGATGTATTTGCAATGCGATGCATGCATTGCAAACAAACCATCATTATGTCCTATGCTTCATCAAAGAACTGCAGGACTACATTCCCCTTCAGGCCAGATCTGCTGCTGTTCTAGCTATGGCTGGGATGGCTTGCTTTAATACTTTTTATCCCAAGCAGATTCAGTTGGATCCTTCAGGCACCAGAAGATCATGTATATATCTGCTGCTGCTGCGTTTGGATGGATTGATTTGTTTTCCAATGGATAAGGCATCAACCAGTTCAAAGGAAGAAAAAAAGTATGTGTTCACAACATTCCCTTTTTTTCTTTATGATAGATTAATAAACCAACTCACTTTTGAAACAATTTCTAACCTGCAATATTGCAATCATTATTTATATTGATCAAATACAGCAGCAGACAGAGGTAGCCACCTTAACAGGCCTTTTGCTCTTTAGACTCTGCAATACCCCTGGTAAACATCAAGAAGTGATGACTTGCACTGCCTGGTAACATTTTTAAGCAAAGAACACGCTGGGGGATACATACAAAAAGGGATGGGTTGACAGAGAGCTGGTTTTCAAGAAAGATTCTGAATGATACACATCACCTGAGACAACACAAAAGTACACACAGGAGAGTGATTGATATATATATATATATATATATATATATATATATATACAGCTCTGGAAAAAAATAAGAGACCACTGCAATTTTTTCTTAAATCAGCATCTCTACATGTATGATGGCAGCCATTCCATTCCATTAATATTTTTATTAGGAATTTGGGAGAAATGTTGTCAGTAGTTTGTAGAATAAAACAAAAATGTAAATTTTACCCAAACACATAACTATAAAACCAGAGAAACTGATCATTTTGCAGTGGTGTCTTATTTTTTTCAAATTATATATATATATATATATATATATATATATATATATATATATATATATATATATATATATATACACACACACACATACATTATTTGTGTATACATACATACATACATACGTATGTATATATATATATATATATATATATATATATATATATATATATTTATACACACACACACTCTACCAACTCAAAATGAGGCACTTAAAAGTGGCAAGGTATGAAATCTGCTGACATTCACATTTTTTTCCACACATGAAAGCTTTGGTGTGATTTAGTTTACTATGCCAGAATGCAAGTAAACAATGTACATCTTTAGGAGAACATCAGCATACTACATATTATCAAACAATAGAAAGTCAGTTCAGACTCACTGAAGAGCTGTGTTCACAGACACCCGAGCAGTCACAAAACTGTAAAATGATTATATTTATTTAGTAAGAGAAGAACAAGAAAGCAGAATATTGTAGCTCTGGATGTCTACGGGAAAAGCTGGGAAGTACAATGTATGAAATTATAATTTTTAAGGCTTCTACTGGATTTATTTCTGATGTTTTAAAGCCTAATTGCTTAAGAAAGTAAACCCTGACTGACCACTTCATCTGTTTCACTCTGGGGGGCCTACAATGTCTTCACTAATACCTGTCATCTAACTGTACATTGTGTTCAGTAACTTCTATGAAACTATTGTACTGGAAAACACTAATTACTCTGGGACACAATGAAATTGTAATTATACTAAATTGGATGAGCTTTCTTTATTTTATGTTTAACCAGTAGCAGTGATATTTTTTGTATTTGATTTTGTCAACATGACGGAGAATTTTTCTGCTATATTTTTGGTAGAATGCTTCCCCTTTCATTGTCATTATGCTTAACAGTCAAGACTAATAATCTAAATGTAGACAAACCATAGACTTTAAATGCATACACTTAACAGATTAAGCTTAAGAGTAAAACAAAAAAAGCAGGATAACTGTTTAGGCCTTGCAAACAAGTGATTGATGTCTGCCTATTATAATGTAATGTAACGTACAAGTTTAAAAATCTTCACCAGTCTTCTATCTTGCCCTATATAGATCTTGAAATTAAAATGGTTGATAATTATGACAGAAAAATCATTTGCAAAAGGAGGCAATTAAATTTAATGAAGTTGTAACATGGGCTCCAAAAAAAAAAAAAATAGCAATATAAATAGCTTCAAACACATAGGCTGCATTAACCTAAGAAGTTGCTTCAATCCCTTTGGATTTTGCCCTACTTTTTTGTGCTTGATAAAATGTGAAGAAGCTAGAAACTACATCAGCTACTGAGAAAGAGGGAATACCGTACTCGTATTCTGGGCTTGTACAGTTTAATAAAAATTGTCATCTTATGTGTATTTTCCGTCCCTGAAAGTGTTTTAAACAAACAGATAGAAATTCATGTCAGTCAAGATCCATATTATACCATATTATATCATTCTATATAGAAACATTAAAACAACCTGATTTTGAAGGGTTTTCTCATGGTTAAATCAAATGATGGTTATGTCCATTTAATGTAATGATACGCAGTTTCTACTCAGACGGAAATCATTACAAATGTAAATGCATACATACATACATACATACATACATACATACATACATACATACATACACACACACACTTCCGGTCAACACCTACATTTTTCCAGTTTTTATTGAAAATTATGCAGTTTAATGTCTCAATGTACTCAATTTTGCTTAACAAAATGTAACACCGTAAGCTGACAAACCCCTCTGGTACCCTTAAAAGGGCACCAAATCCGTGTGCTTCTCTTTAATCCCATGTGTACTCTTCACTGTTGTGTTGTTTACCAAGACTCTCAGCTTTCTAACGATGTGAAGCATTCTCTGATGTGAAAAATGTGTTTTTTATACCACCCCGCTTTTACACCCACCTCCCTCCGCATTCTGAAATGGGGGGGGTGGGGGGATAATTGGTCTGAGTAGGAATACAAAATCTCAGAAAATATTGACAATTATGACATATTCTGGAACCAGACAGTCTACTGATCAAAACAAGATGATCCTTGTTTTGGTAGAAGCAACACACCCATAGAGAGCTCAAATGTCAAGATGGAAAACTGTTTACTGTGTACTAATACACAATTTTAAATAACTTTTAAGAACTTTTTTTATAACCTCTCTGTGTTTGATAGAACATCAAATAATATTTACTGGGTTAATCGTTAGGTTATTCTGAACAAAACAAGCCTATTTGCAAAGAAATTTGATTGAAACTGAGTGATCTGTGACCGTCTGAATGAGACCCCCCACCCCCCCGGAGCAGACTGTGCGTTTACCCCCCGGGCTCTGAATGATGGCGGGCGACACGGAAACTGTAAATCGGATGTGTTTGAGAATTAAACATGTTGGTAGCCAAGAGAATAAGCTCTCAAACGATGTGCGCATTGTAGGAATACAGTGTAACTTACCAAATAATAATTAAGAGGGTGTAGTAGCACAGTATATAACTCTGAAATGTACATTATTTTTCAGTTTTTGGTAACCTAAACTTTTATTTTTGAACCTTTGGCAGTTTACCACTTACCTTAAATATCTTAAATTTCAGTAAAAACTGGAAAAATAGGGGTGTTCTAAAACATTTGACCAGTAGTGTACATACATGCATAGCATCAATACCATCAATGACTTCCTAGCCTTTTGATACTGTTTGCCAGAGAAGGAAATTACCATAATGTTGTGAAGATTTGCCATTTGGTTATTTTCTTAAAGAGATGAATATATATACTGGATTTTACTTTATTGCCTTTTGTTTTGTTTTTAATGAAAGGAGAAAAAAAGACAATGTGCTTCCCCCACCTGCTGTGCTCATTGTAATGGTTTTATTCAGCTCTTTTCAACAGGATGTTAACAATTTCTTACAGCAAGCTTTACAGTGAATTAATTCATAAAAAAAGAGCCAAGCTTGCCATTTTTCTGAAACTGTGTGTGTCAAGATGATTTCTGACAGGTCTTCTAACCCGACACTGTTTTTCATTTGCTAGGGAGACAAGATGCTGTGTCATGACTGATATCAGTGAACCAATTAAAGCAGTCTCTTCCAAGAGCTTTTGTACCGTTGGCAGCCAAAGGCTCTGACAATGTGAATGAGGGTTCAACCCCTCAGGATTCTGGGCTTAGTAGGGACTGCATCACATAAAACTTTAAAACCTCAGCACTAAAGCATTTCATTAGCGTGTCTTGCACACAGGCCTCAAAACCCAAGTGTTCAAGAAAGCTGCTGTTAAATATTCACAGCCACATGTTGGTACTGTCAAGGCAATCTACTGGTTGCTAGGTGACTTCTTAGTTGCAGAGAAAAATAATGAAAGTGGCATGTAACATTACTAATGATGGGAGAATGTTTTTTTCCTGTTGTTTTTCAAAATGGTCACCCAACAACTGTTGTCCCTCAGCTACTCAAACAAAAAAAAGCAAACAAAAAAGAGTGTCTTCATTAAATCTAAAAAGAGGAATATTGGCCTTTTGAGTGGTAAGCCACATTCTTAGCAGATGCAGATTACATATGAGGGGTTATACAACATTTCCTGAAGGAGCATTATATATTCTGTGTGACGCACAGAAAAAAGGGCTCAAATAAGCAACCCTCGGCCTCCTACGTCCAAAAAGCTGTCCACCAAAAAATAGTGTTATATTTGTTTTGGACCAATTAAGGCCTTTTCCAGTTATTAATTCCTTGAACAAGAACGAGCTAATGTCTGTAAAGTTCTTCCTCAAAAGGTTTACAAAAGTTGACTGGATGAGACTGAAGCCTCTGGTTCGTAAATTCCGATGACGACGACAACAACAAAACCGTTGTCTCTTTCTTATCTTCTAAAACGCAAACAGTCCTCTTGAAGGAGCTTTACCCAGGGAGATATTGTTTTTATTTAGAAGCATCCAAATCAAGAATAAAGAAAGTAAAAGTGAGTTGAATAAATTGCCCCCCAGCTGGGTTATTCAAGGACACTGACAGAGTAAAACACACACAAAATAGTTTCACTAACATTTTCTAGTAAGATATGTGTACTGTACTATGCTGCTATGGAGATTATAAAGTACATTGCAATACCTCTCCAGATACTGTAGCTTCAACTCTTAAGCAAACAAGCAAAGCAGTTCTGAAGAGGGACGTCTTGAGCCTATTCTTTTTTGTTCTCACACTTTTTTTTAAACATGGAAACTCATTTAATACAGCTTGAGAGGAGCACCTCTCCATTGTAATGATGAGAAAAGTAATAAAATGAACCAGCACATTAATAAAGAATTGCTTGGCTGTTAGCTAATATATGCCTTTTGACAAAGATCCAGGCAAAGACAGTTCAGGGCCTACTCCCTGCTTTCAATGCACTATACATTTGCATGAGGAAGCTATTTCAGCATTCCCTTATGCTACCCTTTGATCAGATAGCTTTAGTCTCAAACACAGGAGGTGCTGCGTGAAAAGGGGCCTGCAGAGGGACAGATTTGTCATCTTAGTGGGATGCATTGGCAACAGCAATTAGCTGTCCCTGACTTATGCTATCGTTCCATTCTGGAAAGACTTGTATAACTTGGATTTTACGTGAGTTGGAAATATATATATATATATATATATATATACACTCACCTAAAGGATTATTAGGAACACCATACTAATACTGTGTTTGACCCCCTTTCGCCTTCAGAACTGCCTTAATTCTACGTGGCATTGATTCAACAAGGTGCTGAACGCATTCTTTAGAAATGTTGGCCCATATTGATAGGATAGCATCTTGCAGTTGATGGAGATTTGTGGGATGCACATCCAGGGCACGAAGCTCCCGTTCCACCACATCCCAAAGATGCTCTATTGGGTTGAGATCTGGTGACTGTGGGGGCCAGTTTAGTACAGTGAACTCATTGTCATGTTCAAGAAACCAATTTGAAATGATTCGACCTTTGTGACATGGTGCATTATCCTGCTGGAAGTAGCCATCAGAGGCTGGGTACATGGTGGTCATAAAGGGATGGACATGGTCAGAAACAATGCTCAGGTAGGCCGTGGCATTTAAACGATGCCCAATTGGCACTAAGGGGCCTAAAGTGTGCCAAGAAAACATCCCCCACACCATTACACCACCACCACCAGCCTGCACAGTGGTAACAAGGCATGATGGATCCATGTTCTCATTCTGTTTACGCCAAATTCTGACTCTACCATCTGAATGTCTCAACAGAAATCGAGACTCATCAGACCAGGCAACATTTTTCCAGTCTTCAACTGTCCAATTTTGGTGAGCTTGTGCAAATTGTAGCCCCTTTTTCCTATTTGTAGTGGAGATGAGTGGTACCCGGTGGGGTCTTCTGCTGTTGTAGCCCATCCGCCTCAAGGTTGTACGTGTTGTGGCTTCACAAATGCTTTGCTGCATACCTCGGTTGTAACGAGTGGTTATTTCAGTCAAAGTTGCTCTTCTATCAGCTTGAATCAGTCGGCCCATTCTCCTCTGACCTCTAGCATCAACAAGGCATTTTCGCCCACAGGACTGCCGCATACTGGATGTTTTTCCCTTTTCACACCATTCTTTGTAAACCCTAGAAATGGTTGTGCGTGAAAATCCCAGTAACTGAGCAGATTGTGAAATACTCAGACCGGCCCGTCTGGCACCAACAACCATGCCACGCTCAAAATTGCTTAAATCACCTTTCTTTCCCATTCAGACATTCAGTTTGGAGTTCAGGAGATTGTCTTGACCAGGACCACACCCCTAAATGCATTGAAGCAACTGCCATGTGATTGGTGGTTAGATAATTGCATTAATGAGAAATTGAACAGGTGTTCCTAATAATCCTTTAGGTGAGTGTATATATATACATACATACATACATACATACATACTGTACTGTATCAATGTTATATGTATAGATACTGTACAATATCAATGTTATACATTACAGTATTTTTTATTAATATATGTGGCAATGTGAAAGTATGTGTGTACAGTATACAAATACTGTATGCGAATATATGAAAATACAGTTTCACTGAAATAACACAATGCTGTCAGTATCTGATCAGAAGCAATAAGAACATGAGACTGAGAGGCTGTGAGAGCGCGAGGTCTTCCCTTGTAGAAGATGCTAGTTTGTGTCTGCATGAAGTCTGCAACATTTTTTGCAACTCCAAAATTGCATTTATATATAACTGTTTGCATAACACGGAGAGCATCTGTATCTGAAATAAAGTTGTGACTCCACTAAAGCCAAAAAAGCAGAATAAAAGTAATCTGCACTTTCTCTAAGAATTATTTATCCATCATTTCCATAGAATGCTATAAACAGGAGATTATGTTAATCAGTCCATACTGATTAACTAACCACTATATATTCAGTTACATATCACTTGATATTTTATTATTATCGGAATTAATCCCCCCAAAAAAATTACCGACAACCAATTTATTGTGTTGTTCAATGACCAGCTTTACTAGAGTAAACTAATTTAAAAAAAAACTGGAATGAAAACCTTTAGTAGATTAAGACTCGGATTTTATTAGAGAACCAAAAAACCCAAGTGGACAATTGCTCACTCTATAACAGCAGAGATTAAACTACTAAAAGAAAGCTAATACTGCCTGTACTGACTATAACACAAGCTATTTGATATATGGAAATAACTTTCTTTCCTTTTATTTTAATTGGAAGTTCGTTTTAATTAATCCCATTTTCTTTTCTTTTTTCATTTATTAGCGTTGTATAACCTGGAATGGCCCAGACTCATAAATATGTAAATTACTAATGGAAGAGTTGGTGACTACAGTATCACATTTTCTTTTTCTCTTGTATTGTTCCTTTGTTATTTAATAGTAAAATCCTCTGTGACCTTCTATTTGGTATTCCTTGCCCAAACCAAAATGGCTTTTGGGGATGTTAACTCAGTTACTTACTGAAAAAGGTTATGATAATTTAAAACATGGTGGGAGAAGAAAACAAGCAGTCTATCAATGCATGTGCCTCAAGGGGACGGTGAATACACACCATCAAACAAAAGAATAAGTTTTGTAATAATAAAAAAGCAAGAAAAGGTTTAGTTATATATATATATATATATATATATATATATATATATATATATATATATATATATATATATATATATACACACACACAAATATTTCTCAATCGTCTGAAGAGACATTTTGCGATTTAGTTAAATGCAAGTCAACACAATTGCCTGCCTCTTTGTGCCCATTTTACAACTCAGTATGATTACATACAGCCCTAAGAATATTACATAAGATGGGGTAATATTAAAAAGCAGCTTTTATTTTCTGATAAAGCTTCCCTCTGAAACGAGAAGAAAAGCATACCTATACACATACCCCACCCAAATGCCAAATCTCAACTCCATAACTCATGCACAGTATACTAAATATAACAGAAGACGGGGTCCATTTTTCTAAGAATGAAGAATGCTTTGGGAGTGAGAAGAAAAAGAGACACAGTCACATCGACAGATAGAGGACAAAAAAATCATTTGGGAAGCCTTAAAATATACTCTTAACTAGGACAGCATATTAAACCTTCTGTAGGTTAACACTACCCACATTGGTAGCCTACATTGTCAGAGAGTTTGGCTATTTCTCTTATGCAATCAGCTACACCTTAAAGAAGTTCATTCCTGATTCGTGAAGGAAAACAGCATGTTTATTCCTTTAACTGTTTGTTAGCTCTAGTGGAATATGTTCCACTTGAAATTATTAAAGAGATTATCTGTTGACATTTTATAATTACAGTGTCTACCGAAGGAGAGGACAAAGGAGAAACAGCAGTGGAGTGTTGTGCTCTGTGGCACGAGTGCCCAGATCCAGCCCATAATAACCTCAGACTCTTCTGGTGTTCATTATTCTCTATTATTGTAGTGAATCAAAAATTTGCCTAATGAGTCAGAATTAACATTATATTCAGGTTTCTGGCCACTGAGCGTTTCAAGGGACATTCTAAACATTCTGGATCCTGGCCTTCTCCGACCCCTTTTGGTCACCATTCAACTACAGCAGGGGTGTCCAAACTTGGATCCAGAGAGCCCCAAAGCAGGTTCATAGATCATCATTAAACCACCCCTAAATGTAGCAAGGAGGATGTTTTAATACTGACAACTTACACTGGTGCTTTTTGTAAATTCAGATAAGTTGTTTACTTAATTAATCCATATCTATGTATCCCCAGTTTTTTTTAATTGGTGATTTAGGGTTGACCTGTAGAATGAAGTGGACTGGAGGTCTCCAGGACCAGACAAGGTACTCCTGATCAACAGGTAACATGTCCCTGTGTCCTAAAAAGACAAATGTGTCATCTTCAAGGTTCACTCAAGACTTGAGATTCAGTGTGTCTCATTTTGCTCATTATCTGGTTTGGCTTCTAAGGGACTGAATTAAAACAAACGCATACGAAAGCAAAGCCATTCATTTGGTTTTGTCTAATGCATAATTTTGCCACTTAAAATTGAGAAAGCTGTACACAGCTTCTAAGCAACCTGGCATTAATATGATATAACAGTTATGATATTATTCCAAAATAATGATAATAATAGTAATGATGTAAAGATATTGGAGTCATATAGACTGCTCGATTAAATTGGTTTTGCTTCTTTGGATTAAAATTGCTTAGAAACCCTTCAAGCCTGCATATTGCAATAGCAAAGCAATCAATCTTTCACTTGGCACAAGGGAATAACATACTACTTACATCATAGAAGGTTTAGACTCCTCCCCTATAAATTCCAATTAAATGAACAGTTAAGCTGAGGTAAATAAAATACTGGGGGGAAAAGGGCCTTGATTCGTAAAATAATAAACTCGGTGAGTACAGAACAAAATTGACTTGGACTGCAAACCTTGCAAACCTTTAGTGTCAGCGTTATCGAATTAAAATTGAATACTTCACCTCTTCAACTCCTTATTAAAACAGAATAATCTTTGCCACCCACGATAAAACACACTACTTTTTAGTTCATCCACGGGCAAAAAAGTAGGCACATTTTTCTTTGTGATGAAATATTTTTTAAAAGCTTTTTTTTTTTTTTTTTTTTAAGAGTCTTGGAAAAGACCACCTCCACAGTTTTAACCTTCTGATTTATATGAACGGGTCCAAACAGCATTATCTGGAAGGTGGAGTGTCATCTACTCTCTATATTCAAACCCAAGGCAATGTGCTTTACAATTCCATTGCCTTTGCTGAGCTCCTCATCAAATGCTGCAGTAAGTGGGCAGGTGCTGGCAGCAGAATAAGCCCATTGAGAAACATGAAACGGTGCTCCAGCACCTATTTTGGCAAGCATCACAAGAGCAGATAGACCCTTCTGATTAGAAATTAAATTAAATTTGTGCATTGCGAGCTGTGAAACTGAAGAATGATTGCCCACTTTAATCAAATACTTAGGCACGGCGCTACATTGTACCTAATTCCGAGCTTATCTAAGCAATCAAGGGAGAAATGCACAAATGAGCGAGTGCAGTCGATGCAGTCCTTCCTCCGCTTTAGTTGTATGACACAAAATTAAATGGATATATAATTACTGTTTAGTGTATTTAATCGAATATGGCTTATGGTGGCATCATGCAGAAATGCAGAACGCTTGGATGTGTCTAGAAATTAGGCTTTTCAAACACCCACAAAAAAAAACAATCTTGTCGTAAATGAGAAGTATAATTAACTTTAAATGGCAACTTTTTATTCTATTTAACATATTCCAAAATTCATTCGTTCCTTTAAAAATATAAATATGTAAACTCCACGTTAACTACTACTGCCATACTGTAAAAGTGCATTTTCATATTTTTTAATCTATGTGAGAGATCAAGCGGAGGTAGCTTTAAATAAGCACCATTGATTTTATTTATTTCAGTCCCCCCCTCCATTATCATTGGTCACTTCAATATGTATTATGTCTTCAATCAACCCCAACTGTATATACAAACCATTCAGAGGAATAGGATTGAATAACTGAAATAAATACATCATTGCTGCTGCTCAGTTTCAGAGATTGTGCATTTCAGGTTTGGGAATTTACACATCAGTGTACTGACTGTCTGTCAAATCTGAAATGTACTCCTTTCTTTCTCTTAAGAACAGTATTTGCTCTTTAAATATCCTACAGCAGGGGTGGCCAACTGTAGTCTACAGAACTGTTTGCATTGTGTCCCAGCACAGTTCTCAATTAACTATTAACTAACTAACAGCAATTTTTAGCCATTTCCCAGGTTGATGGCACTTTTTCAAAACTGAAACTAGCAGTACTAATCTAGGTGGGATTCACAAGGACCTCCCCCACCTACTACCACATTCAGTGTATACCACAGTTCATGATCTTGTTTTGCAGGGTTAATGAAGCCACATACATCTTTGCAAGCATACATAAATAGTACATGTACAAGGTTTTCCAGCTGAACTAGTTTTATGAGACTGTAATTGTCACAATGCCATAATGACAGAGGTGCTTGGACTACACCTTTTGGGATGAGCACAGACTTAACAGCAGAATAATGTCATGGCCACTACACATTTACATGCTTTTAATTCCAAGGACTCCTGCTCAGTGCAAACAGAAACCCTGAAGATGCAAAGAAAGGAGATTGGCAGGTTCAAATTTAACTTAATTGACCAAGACAAAACACCTGAGTGGATTCCAAGACAGTTCTGTACACTTTATATCACATTGTTAAAGAACCAGCAAATAAGGCCTTCATGGCCTTAAAGAAGGACGCAAGCTGAAAAGAAGGAAGCTAAAAGCTATGTCCCTTCTCATCATTCATTGTAATAATCTAGATTCTCTCTCTTAATGCTTGTCTTATAAAGGACAATTGGTATAAACTGGAAATATGATATGAGTATTAAAAGATCAGATTGACCAAAAAGGGTCATATGAACCTACCATAACAGCACAATAAATTAACACTAGAGATAAAGGTGAAATAGTTCTAATGACTTTATATCTACATAATGCATATATAGAGAGACATATATTCTATATAGAAAGAAAGATAGCGGGATGGATAAATAGACAAAGTAATTATGACTATCTGTTTTTTTTTTAATTGAGAAAACCCAATCATTCATTTTTTGTTTGCATTTAGTAATTCTTTATTACCTTACTAAAGTCATTTATCAAATCCAGACCTCATATGATCATCACAGGTAGATGCATTTAGGGTTAGGCTTAAGGTTTGGACTTTATGGAAGTGTTGTGTGATTAATAGTTTTCTCCAAAAAAAAAAAAGAAAAATTCAAGCACTATCATTTTTAATAAAAGCAGGAGATAAGAATGCTTATGATTTGAATCTTATATTAAAAATGCTTTTTTGCGATAAACCAAAAACTAAAGAATGCTAAGAATGCTTTTGCCTTGAATCTCTCTCTCTCTCTCTCTCTCTCTCTCTCACACACACACACACACACACACACACACACACACACACACACACACATAACAAACCCTTTAATTAGAGCGGTTTTGAAACGAGAATAAGAATGGTTATTGTAAAATTCTTATTCCCATGGATCTTAACCAGGAATATTAAAGTATAAATAAATAACTAAATCAGAGCTATTTACAAAACATAACCATTTACTAGCATTGGTAAGCCATGATAAATAGCAAGAAAAACAGAACCTATTTTGCACTTTTCCCCAGATAACACTGACAGAATTTAATGACTTAGAACTCTTTACGTAAGACTGAAATTGGCCTATTTGTACGTTTTAACAGAAAATAATTAAAGCCGATTTAAAAAAAAAATCAATTTTTAATTGGATAATACCTTCAAAGACTGAGGACTCAAACTGTTCTTCTGCTCGTGGGTTGTTTAGTAATGCCATTAGAGGCAATATATGAAGGACATAATTCTGCCTTTTTTCTTTAAGCCATTCATTTTCATTTCAACTTTTGATTTCTGAAACGTTTCCTGGTCATGCTTTTTTATTATTAATATACCTAAAATCTTGTAAAACAAACAACAATAAAATGTCCATAACAATAAGGCTCAAGTTGGTCTTAAGTACATTGCAGGGATATAAACTTAATTGTATCTAAATATTTGTATTTATTTTTAATCAACAATTGCAAGTAGATGCAGTACTATAGCAGAAGTAGTAGATTTTGACAAACCAGTGTTCTAGATTACAAAAAAATCTACATTGTCACTCATCTAAATGAATAATTAATTTGCCTGCAACATCAATTCAGGCATAACTCACAGCCCATCCCCAATACACATTATATGCAACTCACTAAAATAAACCTTTAGTGATATGAGAAAATGGACAGAACAAAAAAATACAATTAAAGAAGGAATGTTACTATGGTAACTTAATATCAGCACTGCTTTAGAGTACAGAAAATGTTTAAATGAGTGGTATTGTTATGTTTTGTAAACCTCACATCCCTCAAGGGAAAGAAATGAATTCAGGTGAAACATCTTCAGACTCTATTTAATTATTTGCCACTTTGTGTATTTGTTTATTGAAGATTAAGATGTATTTTTTTGGTTTCATGCTCAGCATTTACAAACAGGGACACATCTTGTAAATATTGTATAATTCTTTTGAGATTGTACTTGGAATACCTTCATATATGTATGTTTTTAATACGCTAAAATCTTAGCCCAGCTTAACAAATATGGCATAATGCTGTTGTTCTTTTTTATCTTTCCCTTGAACAAACACAATGCACTTTAATTGTAATATTTTATTTCAGTGTGTTCCATTTACAAACACAAGTACAGATGGAGAACATTTAAATACATTCAAGTACTTCCACATTAGCATGGTTTCCTGATTATTGTGAAAAACAATGCTTTGCACTTGGTTTGAGTGGCACATGGGTACAACATCAGTCTGTCTATAGAACCATGTGAAAGGAATATATGTTTCTCTTATCTCCTATGGTCAAATCGCATGGTGCAAGTCAAATTAGTCCAAATTAGACTAAATGAGTTATGCCTTATTAAAATGTTAGAGAATGGAAAGCAATTTGGGAGAAAATGGCCATTTTTTAAAGCATAATGTATTAAGCCACTCTTGCGCCAGAGCCAAATTCCATGGTGACATTTATTGAGATATTGCCAAATCCAGAATCATATTAGAGATAATTATTTGAGTAAATCCATGTATTGGTATGAGCAGTCTTTCATAGATTTCAAGAATAATTTCATGAGCATTATCTGAGTTTGACCACTTGGTTTTGTACTTCAAAAACCCAAAATAAAATACACAATAGTTTGTTCAACATAACCTTGATAAGGCAGACCTCAATATCTTGGAAATGTCATTTTCCATGTGTATGTGGTATATAGAATAAAGCATTAACAACAATAAAAGGTTTTTGTTGTTGTTAAAAGACAGCAAGCTCAAGGCAAGAAGACTCCAGCCGGGAACAGAAAGGTCACCGGTTCAGCCTGTTGTATATGGATAATAAGCTTTAGTGAAGTTGAAATGTATAATCTGGCAGTGGATCAACAGTATGTAATACAAAGAAAAATGGTGCACAAAAAACAGCTTTTCACAATTTGTGATGTTTTTTTTTTTAATTCAGTTCTTTGGCTATAACTGCAAAACATATCATCCAATAAAATCTAGATTCCTGACTTACATTGGGATGTTAGCGCCACTGGGGATATTAAGATTGAAATATTATATTTCACTTGCCTTAACAAACAGGTCAGATATGTCCAGATCTATGTTTTTGTTTTCCGAAAAAATAAAATAAAAACTTTTAAGATGGTTACTAGCATGACAAAACACTTTTGTGCAAATAAAATACTGAAGCAGAACATACCACAAAAAAACAGCAGTAGCAGTGTCTGTCAAACATGCACTGATAAGTTCCAGAATACAACTGTAGAACATTTTAACCCTTTTCCTTTATTTAACATTATTGCCTGTATACGACAACATTAGGGGCATTTCAAATGGTCACACGAGACCCAGATTGCAACTTTTAAATACTTTCTCTTGTGAGACTGAGATATAAACTTATGATTTATGTTTCCTTAACTTTCATGTATTTTTAAATTTATTTTTACTTTACAACAAATATATATGATTGGTTAAGAATGTAGAGTATTCAGCTTGCACCCCTCCTCAATCCTTAAATAAATAAACAAACAAACAAACAAATAAATAATGTAAGAATGAATGAATGAATGAATGAATGAATGAATACACAAATACATACAAGTGATGATGATTACATTTTTAGTTACTGGTTCACAAGTATATTTTATTAAACATCTTAATTTGCTTTATATTTTGGGGAAAAAAGCTTTTCTGTGCCAATTGATGTGAGGCACGCCTTTTTAATTAAGGCAATAATGAGCAGTAGTCATGAAGTGCTCTCTCACCGGTATGTGTTACAAACAGATAAGACACTGTTCTAAATAATATTCAGAGTATTACTTTCCAGCTTCTTGGCTGATATTCCCAGAGGCCTTGTCTAGCAGATGCGTGAATGACTTTCCAAGTTTAATTTAATGCTTTCATGCTTCCCTAGATTGCTATATATGCTGGATAACATCAGCTCCAAGATATTCAGCTGACTTCTGATAGGATCCTTTTCATGAGCAGAACACCAAGTCACTATGAGACTGTAAAGCAAGATACTCTGCATTACAAAATGTATTTTAATCTGGCCAATAACAACAATAATGATTGAAAACAAAGATCAGAAGTTCTTACTAAACATAGAAGATGGTTTAGTTTTTTCTTGATGAGTGAAATGATGGAATATTCTTTCACATATTCTTGTTAATATCTTTAAAATAAATTATAATTTGTAGAAAACAAAACAATACCAGTATATTATCACTGCATGAGAACACAATGAATGTCAGCTTCTCTTTCAAGATTTACTTGGAGTCAGTTAGTTGGGCTGGAGATTATACAATACATACAGTGAATACAGGAAATATTCACCCCCATTGGGCTTTTTCACATTTTGTTGTGTTACAACCTGACATTTTTCCCGTTGATGTTCAAGGATCAGGCACCAAATACTGGTTAAATATTAATCTTTTTAAGAATACTTTTGAAAGAATTCTCTCTCCAGTGTGAAGTCGGTTTCAAATCGACCTGTGAATCCTCCCTACTGTTTCTAACCCCAAGCTTATTTAAGTTTCCTTTAACTACAGCGATGAACAGTTCCAAGCTCTCTCGGCAGGATCTGTTACAAAGTGCGTTTGTCTAAAATGGGTCATTGGAAATGCTTATGAGGCGCAGATAAGCATGTGAGTGCTTTCAGGGGAAATACAATCAATATGGTGTCTACAAGCAGAGACTTTTTTTTTTGAAGAAATACAAAACCAGAGCATGCTACACAGAGCTCCACAGGACACTGTGGAAATTAGGGCCATTATCACTTAGGGGCAAGGTAGCAGTGTATAGCCAAATAAACAGATTCTAGCAAAGGGATTTGAAAGTTTAGCTAAAAAAACATGGACTTGATCTCATTTAAGGAAACCTGACCCATATTAATAAAGATAATACATATCACCACATTTATTATTTACATGGACATTTAACTACATTTATTTCTCAAGCTTTTGATTTTCAGTGGAAGACCAAAAGGAAGCTATCTATAGAGACGTAAATTGGAATTGCAAATGGCTGGATGAATGTAGTCACATACCAAGAAATTGACTAATGTAATATAGCACAATTACTAATTATTTAGTGTGAAAAGCACTGTGTTGGTAATAATTCATAAAGACCCAAAGTCTCTTGTGATGTATAGAATGTTACATCTAGACAGGAAACTGTGACTGGGCATAATCAGCCGCACGTAATATTAATATGATCATTTTTCTTTGGCGAAACCTTAAGCAAAGTCAAGGATTACAAAAAATTCCCTGATGACTGATTGAAAACAACAGCAGTAAAGTGAAATGAAAAAAAGGTTTTGACAATTGAATGAACTCTTCTGAAAACATCTCACTGTATTAAGTGAAAGAAGCAGATACGAAAAATTCAGTTAAAAGCCACAGAACCGGTAAAACCATTTGCATATTACACTATAACATCATGTAAAAACAATCCATTCCCACAAACTATATTATCAATGACATAATTGCTGCTGTTTCCTGGTTTTATTGAGATCTCTGCCCAGGTGCGAACAACTGATTAAGATGAAGTCTAGGAAATAGATTTTTCACCCAGAGTCACTCTTAAACACTGTTAAACAGCATTTTGCGTGTGTATATGATAAAGGGGATCAAGGGACTTCCCCACCTTTCTGATCTGTCACTAATGTTCTCCAAAAGCATGCTATTATCTATTGTGATAGCAGGAGTTTATGATTCTTATTCTAATTTATCTACCTACACTAATCTGGTAATTGCCCACCTCTTGCTTGTCTTCTTTAGTATCCATAATGTCAGCAGCAGTTAAGATAACAGATAACATAACAAAAATATTATAACGATAGTATAACCCCAGTTATATGAAAAAGGAAACGCGAGGGGGAGGGGTTTCTGCGCACTTCTGTAGGAACCCGATCGTAAACGTCACTCTATCAAAGCTGCCATTGGCCCCTGCGCGCGTCTCTCAGAACAGGTCCCTCCCCACATCCTGTTCTATAAAACGTGACGTCTGAGCAGGCTCATCCTATTTTGTCAGGAGGTAGGACCTTGCAACCCTTGGGCAGTGCTTCCTTTTTCAGATAACCGGGGTTGCATTAGCAACCAATCGTTATCTTTCAAGTCGGAAGCACTGCCCAAGGGGGAGGGGTTACTGTATAACAAAACTGTCACAAGGGAGGAGGCCCCGAGGTGACTGCTAGGGGCCTCGGCAACACAACTCCAGACAGTAACTTCAGGGGCCCCGTATCACCGCACCCCGGATGTCCAGGAGTGAGGACCGCAGTCACGCTCTTACCGGGAACTGTCTAGAATCAGCATATACAATGCGTGGCTACAGAGGTTAACTCTTACGCCCTCTGCTTACAATAACAAGGCCGACTGCTCTACTAGTGCAGCTAGGAGCGAGGCCGCAATCTACTTGCACAATGTCTGGTGCGGGCAATCAAGCAACTTGGCAGTGGCAGTGGACCCCTGATCCAGTAGCGAAGGGAGGAGGATGAAAAGCAATCAACTCAATAGGTCTGAAATGGAGACAGCACTTTTGTGAGGAACGCAGGGTTAGGCCATAGTGCGACCCTGGAGCCATCTCCCGCAAAACAGGTGGGTGTACGGACAGGGTGTGTAACTTGCTCATGCATTTTGCAGAGGTGATTGCCAGCAAAAACGCAGTCTTAAGTGACACTAGTTTCAGCTCAGCTGAGTTCAGTGGCTCAAATGGGGATAGGGAAAGTGTGCCCAACACTATATCAATACTCCGTCCACCTGCCTCGGACACCGCATCCGTTGCAGACTGGTCCTCAACCTTGTTTGGAGGCGTCTGTCATCATGACTGCTCGGTGACAGACAGGGCCCAGGGGCACACCGAGGGCACCAATGGAGCGCCAGCGTAACTGTGACTCGGCGTGCTCGATCGCGGCAAGGGTGCATCTTGAGAGACCTGAACCACCACTGCAATGGCCTCAATTGGAGGAGGCTGAGGGGGAGGGTATGTGATGTAGCTGCTAGGAGGCCCAGCAGCCTCTGGCAAAGGGATACCCTGACATGAACTCTCAGTCAGAAGAGGGAGAGACACGATATGTATGGAAGCAACTCTCACTGGCGCCAGCGTGGTGATTTCACTGCACACCGCCGGTCCTGGCATAAGCCTCCCCCTCTCCTGCCTAGGGCGGGGGCAGTTGCCAGATGGTCCCAGGTGGCCCTCAGTTCTTCGAGGAGATCAGGAAGTGGCGGGAGGGCCCGTGTGGGCCGCTGTGAGCGCTGACCTCTCTCAAACCTGGAGTGCGGTGGGGCAGGATCAGAGGCCCAGGGGAGCTGGAGACAGTCCACGGCCCTCTGAATCACCGCCCAGAACTCCCGGTCCTGTCCCGTAGGAGCAGGAGGGATGTCCTTGCTCAACAGAAGAGGAGGAGTGGGTGAGACCAGCTCCTCCTTCATGAGCTCCACCTCAAGCTCTGAGTCTGCATGCACGTGTGGACTCAGAAGAGGGGGAGGGAGCCCATGGGCAAAAGAGGATGAACCTGCGCAGATGTCAAGTTTTATAGAACAGGAAGTGGTAGTGGAAGGGAGTGATGTGCGCAGGGGCCAATGGCAGTATTGATAGAGTGACGTTTCAATCGGGTTCCTACAGAATTTTGCAGAAACTCCTCCCCCTTGGGCAGTGCTTGAAAGATAACTGTATGGTAAACACAGCTTTATTGCCAGCCAGCACACTTATGCAAGTAAACTGCCTCATCAATCTATATAACTGAATATGTTGCAAGAAAAAGGAGGCAAGCTTTACATTTGAATAACCCTGCGTGTGTCTTTTGTTGTACTGTGTTGTTGATTTGTTTACATTTTTGTGGTTTCTCACAAGATACAGTAAACTTTAACCAGTCTTTTAACAAATTTAGAATAGTGAATGTCAAACTGGGCAAGAAAAACGACTAATGAGAGTATTATACACAGAAAAAACACCTGAATGCCAAGCAGTTTCTGTGACGCACACAGACAAATTCCTATCGAAAATTCTTTGACAGAGAATACTATTCATAGAGAAAAATCTATTGAAATGTAAAGGAGAAAAAAGGGGAAATTGCCTTTTGCCACAAGAATGTGTGTTTACTTGAGTTTCAAATGGAAAAGAGTGATTTTGCTGGAGAAGAACAATTTCCGACTTGTATTTTGCACCATCATTCCACAGGAACAATGGGGCTTCACTGAAGAGAATCTCAATAATAAAACAAAATGCAGTCATCGGAGCGATTTAAAAGGTAAAACTTGGAGAAAACAAATATGACTTCAATTTAGATTTAAAATGAGAGAAGCAGTGGTGACAAAGGATTCCACAGGGACCACACAATCTAACTCAAACAGAAGACGTTCACGGTAACTGGGGAGACGGCATAACCTGCATCAGAAGGCCTCAGCTAAATTCATTCAAAAACACTGGAGCAGAAACAATAGGATGCTTTTTTTCTCTCTTTGAATTTTTAATGTTAAAGAAATAGATTTTAGTAGAGTTGTAATTGGAAGTCAAGAAACTTCAGTTCTAAGGCATCAGACACAATCTGCTGCCAGAGCCTCGTTCCACCAAAAGACATCTTCGCTTAGTTTACAATGACTGTTCAGTTTTTATTTTCATACCCAGAAGCCAAAAAGTGCCATCAGTCTGTTTGTATTTCTTCTCCATAATCCTGTGATATCGGTGTGTGTGGAAGGCTAAGTAATATTATACCTTTCAATATTTTCTGTTTCCTGTCAGAGCCCCCTCAGTAATAGAAAGCAATGCAGGAGTGGCTGATGTAACAAAGTTATTATAATGTATATTTAAAACCTTAAAAAGTTTTTTAATTGATTTTAATTGATTGAGGAAAAAGCTGCCAAACCCTTACTAGCATAGGCTGATAGGTTCCTGAAGGTCATAACACTGGAGAACAATTCAGTATACTAATTAAATGTTGTTTTACTGCAACAATAGTAACAGGAATAATTGTCAGAATGTATTTTCTCTGTATTTGAGACCACGCGGTGATAATCGACTGGAAAAGCAATGTATGTCTTAATATAATATATATAATTCCTTATCCAATTTTGGAGGCGTCTGTCATCATGACTGCTCGGTGACAGACAGGGCCCAGGGGCACACCGAGGGCACCAATGGAGCGCCAGCGTAACTGTGACTCGGCGTGCTCGATCGCGGCAAGGGTGCATCTTGAGAGACCTGAACCACCACTGCAACGGCCTCAATTGGAGGAGGCTGAGGGGGAGGGTATGTGATGTAGCTGCTAGGAGGCCCAGCAGCCTCTGGCAAAGGGATACCCTGACATGAACTCTCAGTCAGAAGAGGGAGAGACACGATATGTATGGAAGCAACTCTCACTGGCGCCAGCGTGGTGATTTCACTGCACACCGCCGGTCCTGGCATAAGCCTCCCCCTCTCCTGCCTAGGGCGGGGGCAGTTGCCAGATGGTCCCAGGTGGCCCTCAGTTCTTCGAGGAGATCAGGAAGTGGCGGGAGGGCCCGTGTGGGCCGCTGTGAGCGCTGACCTCTCTCAAACCTGGAGTGCGGTGGGGCAGGATCAGAGGCCCAGGGGAGCTGGAGACAGTCCACGGCCCTCTGAATCACCGCCCAGAACTCCCGGTCCTGTCCCGTAGGAGCAGGAGGGATGTCCTTGCTCAACAGAAGAGGAGGAGTGCTCAGAAATAAGTTATTGACTCATTGAAGCGCTCCATGGCAACCTTGCAAAGAGCGCTATAAGAAATACAAATTGATTGATCGATTGATTAATTGATTTGGCTTAGGCAATGAAAAATAACTGGAAATCAATCCTTTCCAATAAAAGCATATTTGTAAGGCCTTTAACCCTTTATAGTCATTCACACTATGTTTTGTCTGGAATGCTACCCCAGTGATTGAGTGATTCATAATTTAAGATGAAGCCATCTTCTCTGGAGATAAGCTAGAAGGTATAGAATTCCTTCCCCCCATTTCTGCTTGGTGACTGTAGCATTCATTGTTTTATTGTCAAATAACCCCAGTCAGTTACACAGCATGATAGTTCTAATCACCAACTCTGTCAAGAAAGCTGAGCATGGCTTTAACAGTAATGAAAACGAGGCATGCATACAGGAGTTTGACTAAATCAATCTTATATTCCAGTTCTACACTGTCATATCTATCCATGTTATGGTTCCCATTTCATTATATATAAACTTCAGTCATTGCATGTACCTGCAGTGTATGGTATACCTTGTTAAGAGGCTAAGCTTTCTTTGCTGAGGCAACGTAAAGAAAAGAAAAACATATGAGCAGACTTGAAGACTATGCTCATTATACAATTATCATAAGGCTATGCTATTTAACTGCTGTAATTCTTAAAATTGACTTGTAAATGGTAATTTCAACCAGGTTTAATATAATCTACACTAATTGGGTTGCCTGAATGAACACGTAACCTGATTGTGCACAGCAAATGAATGTACTGTATGCAGAATGTAAGAATTCCTGAAACGATAACTCTAAAACCACCAATAAAGCATAATCATCATTAATACATCATAAACAAAAAGTGTCATTCCACTGTATCTTGTAATTAATGAATGGATTGTTGTCCTAAATATGCATATTATCTGATAAGCTATGATGAAGTACACTGCGCCACTATTGCATCAATGTTCATGTTGAGGGAAAACACAAGCAGTTTTCTACAGTCATTTTTAATTTGAACTCCAGAAAAATTTAAATACAAGGGTTTACTGAAGCCTAAATTGACCTGAAAGAAAGCTCTGAGCAAGTATAGAGTAGTAGCATTGTGGGGATATCCAATCCTATCAAATGTTTTTACGTAAGGTTATTCATGGACACTGAACTGTATTTGACACAGCAGCATGAATGTCTTAGCCTTTAGACTTGTATTCTAGAAGAGTTCAGGTCTTTTTCAGTGTCTCCTCCTGCATCACCGACGCAGCAAAACACAGCCTACAGCTGTTGTACTATATTCTGATATAGGCCCTGATTCCATTAACTTTTACCGGGAAGAGAGGATTTGTAAAAAAAAATGCACAGTTACAAAATGGGGCCTTTTTTTAAATTCGTTCAATCACACTTGCTTTCATAACTAAACTTTTGTGGTGTATTCATTGAAGGAATTATACCTCTGCAGATTTATGGTAAGTTTAATAGTTCTTTAAGGTAAAGTAACTATGATACTTTTAACATAGATAGTAGTTTTTTCACCTTCCTTTACGATAAAGAGACCATTTCTAATTAAGTGTGACACTAAAATGTACCCAAATATTTCACATTCCATTATTAATTATTGGTTTTATACCTTCTATTGTTATGTATTTATTGACTAACTTTAACAATTATACTGCTTCACTGTTATTAAAAATGACAGCTCAGGTTACAATAGATTTATTGAGCTTAAGAACCAAGACTGTCAGGTATGTATATAGACCTGCGGTTAATCTCAACGGGAGCTCCAGCTATGGATCAGTTAATAAAAAATTCATCATTGTTAACTTAATGTCTTGCAGGGTTGATGGTTTAATACATTATTTTGCCTTTATCTACTCTCCATTCAACATTTGAAGTTGTCTGTAGATTTCTGTGACCGTTTTAATTACCTATTTCACAAGAATGAAAACTGCCTTTCAATGAAAAATCATTAAAAAGCCAAAACAAAATTACCTCCATTCGATCATGTTGGTCAGGAAAGGAGCAGATTGATTCAGATTGAAAGGTAAAGCAAAGTACCACAATACAATATTTTAAGAAGCAAGACGACCAAAGAATGCACAGTTTTAAACGTTCTTAGTAAGTAACATTTAGCCATTTTGTTTTTGCTATCATAAAGATAGCACTAATTCAGCTTGTAAAAAGTCTATGATAAAAGCAGGCACCACTTGATAAGCAGTGAAGAACATGAGTTGCCATAGGGCATGAGTACAGCTTATTAGTTTACACTGAAAAGCAGGAGAGAAAAAAAGTTGGAAGTAAAATCTGTCAACTGGCAAAAAGAGGAGTATGCACAGTTCAACTTCAAATCCAATGGAAGGAAAGCTAATCAGAAGACTCAAGTAGCGTCTGTGGAATATCAATATCTCCCTGAATTAATGAGGGGCCTAGGGCACATTCTTTTGTGGGGCAGAACAGATTGGTTTGTCCCTGTGATTTATGGGGCAAGGCTTGATCACTTGAGTTGTTCATTTCTGCAAACCAGTGAAGGACACAAAATTGAAATACTCAATATACCGCAATTTAATGCAAATGTTGTCCTTGTACCATCCACAGCTCTGTCAATGAATCACGTTTACTGTACACTGATATTAACAGATACCTGCCTAATAAATAAATAAATAAATAAATAAACATGTCACAGACAAGAGACACATTTCCTAAAACTGTGCATGCTGTGATTTTAAATGTTAATAAACTAAAAATGTTTCATTGATGTTATTAATTCTGCTGCAACATAAATGCTGGAATCATTGCATGTTTGATGCTAACTTTATGAGGCCCCTGTAGTTTGTAGAGCCTTGGTGTATTATATTTGTGTCAAAATAATGTGTTTAAAACTTAATCAACCTAGGTTTGCGTTCATATGTATATTTCAGAAGTTGTAAATAAAACAGGAAATCTTTTTGGATTAAAACAAAAAAAGACTACAAAAAAGATATTCAGGAATAAAGCCAGGGACATTACATAACTCAATGACATTGTGTTTGTCTCAAATGGTATATCAACTTTTATATGTGTAGCCCAAAATGGTGAGTATGGTATTTTCCCAAATGACTCTATTGAGTTGTCTACTAGCATTGTGAAATTACATAAAATTGTTTATTCTGCTGTGTGACTCATTCAACAGAGTACCTTTGTGAGGGATCCAATTTAATCTGCCCAATTCTTGGCATAAAACTCTCTTCCAAATCCCTCATATAACACAATCCTGAATTTTTGTCTGAAACTTATTTAGAATGCAATATTGTCACAGATCTCTCTTTATCCCTTAAGATATACAAAGGAGAACAGGAAACCCAGGGGTCAGTCGAGTTAGATATTTCTGTCTAGCTCAGTTCAGCTGTTCAATTTGTCTCACAGTTGGCAGAATTTGGGAGTAATTTTGCCTGAACAGAAGGTCAGGAAATGGAGGCTCAACAGGAGAGAGATGCTGAGACTCAGAAGGACCCCTGAGATTCGTCTCCCCTGGGAGGTGCTGAGAGACATTGACAAGACCGAGGTGGATAGCTTCCGAAGTAATTTTCAGAGCTTCTCTCCAATCATAGACAGAAAACGTTATTTACCATTCCCATCAATTTATGTTTAGTTGCCAGTGGGAAACAAACAAACACTACAAAGATCAATACAGCTCTTTACAAAGTTTCCACCATCTTTTTTGGTTTTCTATTTCAAAATAGGCTTCATGTTACTCAATTCTTAACTAGCTCTGGGGGTTCAGCATGCTTTCCCATCTGACTGGTACACTTCCTTATGCTGGCAAATAACATAAAACTGATGTGTCAGTTCTGAGAGGCTCACAATTACCATGTGTCTCTCCTCCTCATTAAATGCATCTTGACTGAAGTTGGGATTGTAGGAACAGTTTTCAACTAACTTTGCAATCATTTGATACACACTTCGATGTGTGCTGCTGCCCTTAGCTAGAAATAATGACATGCTGTAGTAAGGTGCAATGAGGGACAAATTAACCAAGAACCAAAATCAGAATGCATTGAAACTTAATCAGCTTAGCTTTCGCTTTTGTTGCATGAATACCTTGTAGTTATCTTTGCCAAAATCATACCACGGCATGTTTTTATAGTTTTGCACTCAAACCGTGAATAAGAAATTGACTTTGCATTTATGAGTATTAAAACCAGAGCATTACAAATAATGGCCCACCATAAACTAATCAAATATAATAAAGTGGTAATGAATAAAAACAGGGAGACAAATTGAGTTGCAACTTTAAACAAGCTGGCAGTTAACACCCCGAATCGACAGAGAAAATCATCCTAGCAATAATGAATCATCTTCAAATATTCTAAGGACAAAACAACAATACAAAATAGTTATAGTCTTTGTCTTCTTCAATTGGCTTATGCTAATCTGACAGAAAGACTTTGTACCAATTTTATTATTTCTTAATTATTTTTTAAAGCCCTTGCATTGCACTTTAAAGCACAAGATTGATAGCTTGGGAATTTTTTCAAGCTCCTTCGTTTTTATCTGGCTTGTGAATCCGCAAATCCGTGTGTATTAGCTAAGGCCTTCTTTATTAGCCTTTTTTCCCCATTTTTGATGCATTTCCTCATGACGCTTTGTATTTTTTTTTTTTTCAAAAGTGCAGGGATAATGAGGAAGGTGTCAAGAACAGTCTAAAGCTTAATTTTCTCATTTATCAGTCGTACATTCTGCTTAAAAGGATTCCGAAACATCCCCTGCAATAAATAGTGCCAAACTCCTTGTGTAGATGTTTTGTATTCCAACTGCCATTTCTAAGCATTTACAGTGCAAACAGGCAATAAGATGGTGCAGCTAGATGTCATATCTGCATTGTTTTAAGTGACAGGCATTTAATGTAAATGTTATAGTTTTAATATAATTGTGTTCAAGATGTAATTTTGCTTTCATACAAGTGACATGTCTTTAAAAATGTTGTTGGACACAAACTCATAACTCATAAGTTTAAGAATTAACGATGATACTTTAACAATTGAAGCAACATTTCAAGATGTATAACACTATAGTTCCAGAGCAGCGTGTTTACTTCACAAATCCCCAATATAAGAATGGTCAATGATTTAGTACAAACATGACCTTCAACATGATCACACTGTCAGCACTGGTTTTGTAGTATATTTTTATGTATAAAGTACTAAAAGCCAATACAAACCATTTGGAATATCAAAGTTATTTTTAATATATAGAGGCACCAATTCCTCTACACAACTATTAGTTTATTATGACACCTGAGAAAAGTATTTTTGTCATGAATCATTCTGATAAACAAAAATGTTAGTTTTTTCATGTTTTAAAGAAAGTCTACTGACTACAATTTTTCAATTGCAAATTGGAAATGAAATGAAAAAACTGATTGTATTTGGAGACAAAAATAGAGAAAAGCCTTTAACAAAATGAGTGAGTGTCAGACACTACAATACAGTACTTAGCCTGCAGGCAGTACGTACTACTGGCGCTGCAGCAAAAATGAGACCATTGTCTTTGCTCTGCTCTGTTAACTGCTATTTGATTTTCTTTACATGACCAGCCACTGCTTCAGACCATCCTATTAACATATAGACAGTTTCCAGTGTATATTATGACAAGGAAATTTTGGACTAGGAATGGTCAAGAGGTGTTGCTTCACAGTCTCATGCAGAACAACTGTCTTATTGATCTCCTGTCAGCAGGGGGGGGGGGGGTTTGTGCTAGTCCATTAGAAAAAAAATCTAAATATCTAGAATAATATTTTCATTAATGGATAATATCTTAGAAATATAATAATGATAATGATCATAAAGAAAGTAATAACAACAGACCAATAATTATTACTCATAAATCAAGGTGGCGATTCTTCAGTGTTCGTCTAAGATGTTTAGTGTTTAAAGCATAAATGTGAAACTTTAAAACAATTTGTGCCCACCGCTCGTCATGATTATTTGTGACAATGTGATGGATGGCATTGCCAGTCAAAGAGTCAAAGCTAGTTAGCAGGGATGCAGTTTATCAATGGCTTCACCTTACAGTACAGTACTGCACAGCTGCAATAAAACAGGAAAGGTAAAATGGGATTCTTGGAGACAGTGGCTTAGAAGATGTTTCCTTATCCAAAAGGAGCTATGTTATGTATGCTATGAACATTTTATAAATGTTGAATATGACAATGAAATCTGGCTTACAAATAATCATATACTTTAAATGAATGAACTGAAAAATGGCTTCATACACCTTTTCTTGGTGCTTCTCTCTGTGTGGGAAGATGTAGTCACACGGCTGCCAGTCACAGTGATAAAGTGGTGAAACATGTATTTCTATATTGATTTGTTTATTTTATATTTATTTTATTTGTTTAAATTATTTTACTAATAAGTAACATTCTTCAATACTTCGTAGGGTAAATATGACTCGGGTACCCACTGGGTTGTTTCTTTTATATATATATATATATATATATATATACACTCACCTAAAGGATTATTAGGAACACCTGTTCCATATCCTCATTAATGCAATTTTCTAATCAACCAATCACATGGCAGTTGCTTCAATGCATTTAGGGGTGTGGTCCTGGTCAAGACAATCTCCTGAACTCCAAACTGAATGTCTGAATGGGAAAGAAAGGTGATTTAAGCAATTTTGAGCGTGGCATGGTTGTTGGTGCCAGACGGGCCGGTCTGAGTATTTCACAATCTGCTCAGTTACTGGGATTTTCGAAAATGCCTTGTTGATGCTAGAGGTCAGAGGAGAATGGGCCGACTGATTCAAGCTGATAGAAGAGCAACTTTGACTGAAATAACCACTCGTTACAACCGAGGTATGCAGCAAAGCATTTGTGAAGCCACAACACGTACAACCTTGAGGCGGATGGGCTACAACAGCAGAAGACCCCACCGGGTACCACTCATCTCCACTACAAATAGGAAAAAGAGGCTACAATTTGCACAAGCTCACCAAAATTGGACAGTTGAAGACTGGAAAAATGTTGCCTGGTCTGATGAGTCTCGATTTCTGTTGAGACATTCAGATGGTAGAGTCAGAATTTGGCGTAAACAGAATGAGAACATGGATCCATCATGCCTTGTTACCACTGTGCAGGCTGGTGGTGGTGGTGTAATGGTGTGGGGGATGTTTTCTTGGCACACTTTAGGCCCCTTAGTGCCAACTGGGCATCGTTTAAATGCCACGGCCTACCTGAGCATTGTTTCTGACCATGTCCATCCCTTTATGACCACCATGTACCCATCCTCTGATGGCTACTTCTAGCAGGATAATGCACCATGTCACAAAGGTCGAATCATTTCAAATTGGTTTCTTGAACATGACAATGAGTTCACTGTACTAAACTGGCCCCCACAGTCACCAGATCTCAACCCAATAGAGCATCTTTGGGATGTGGTGGAACGGGAGCTTCGTGCCCTGGATGTGCATCCCACAAATCTCCATCAACTGCAAGATGCTATCCTATCAATATGGGCCAACATTTATAAAGAATGCTTTCAGCACCTTGTTGAATCAATGCCACGTAGAATTAAGGCAGTTCTGAAGGCGAAAGGGGGTCAAACACAGTATTAGTATGGTGTTCCTAATAATCCTTTAGGTGAGTGTATATATATATATATATATATATATATATATATATAGCTAGCTTAAAACCATTTTATAAGTATTTTTTGTTTCATAGAAATGTTGGGAAGCTTTGTAATATAAATGTGTATATATATGCATGTCTGTTTGCATTTAAAAGTTTAAAAGATAACATACATATGTCACACTGTACAGTGACTCCCCGTGCAGCATATGATTTTAAAAAGTAAAACAAATCAATAGATGAAAAAAAAAAAGATTAGGGAGAATTCAGCACAAATAACAATTGCAGAACATATTTTGGAATGACGCTGATGAGCTGAACAGACCCCATTAGCTTTTGAGAAGCTTTATAGCAAGAGAAGAGACATGCACTTTAAACACATTATCTTGTTTTAAAGAGATAATAAGTTGGCATTTCATTCAACAGAGCCATCAGGCTTCACTAAACAAAGCCAGAGAGCTCCAGCTAAAATCTGCTGTGGGGAGAGAGATGAGACTTTTTTCCAAACAGTACATTGCACTTTGAAAATAGTATGCCCTTGCCCTAGATTTCCTGGAAATTGTATGTGGTTTAACAAGACAGTCCTTACTCCAATATATATTTCATATATATTTTGTTCAGGTGGCTTAAAATAAATTTTCATTGAGTTGGTTCAGTGAAAGTTTTCAAAAGAACATGCACAATACATTAATTTTAAAGAGATTTATAAATTAGGTGGCATTCCTCCTTTGACATGTTTTGTTGAAACTCCCCACAAAACAAATGCTTTGCCTTTTAATCCATGCTGCATATGTTAAAACTCAGAGGCATTTAATCTATACTTGAGGGTATTAATTTATTTAAAAAATGTCAGGTACCACAAAGATGCCCTCACATTCTGCAGACCAATCTAAACAATCATTACAATCATGCCACAAAATACCTTAACTGCTATCCTGCTGTTCTCCAGTCAGAATGTAATACATGAGGGCTGTACACAGGTAATTTAGATGGGGAGAAAAATAAAGAAGGATGAAAAATACATAAATAAAAATCTCTTGGGCACAGCAGCATTCCCAGGCTAATGCCTGGATTCCTGTAAACAGCTTGTCATCAATATATTCTGCTGTCCAGTTGTTTAAAGATAATAAATAACAAGTGAACAGGAAAAGAAAGGAATTAGCATAGAAAGCTCTTTGCTTTTCAGCTAGCACAGAAAATTTTCACTTTTAATGAGCAGCAATAAAATAGCCACCCAGCATGCAGAGGGCACCTTGATTGATGTCTTACATTAAAGAAAACCGTATCCCACCGCACAATAAAGACCTGCCTCTGTGTTGTCTTCCATCTCTTTATTGTTTATTTGTACTTCCTGTGCTGTGAGATTCCGGTTATTTTCCAGCACCAAACATCTGGTTGTTAATACAAACCCCACCTCCATGCATTCTAAGAAAGGCCACACAGCAGGAGCATTGTTGATTACCATCAGCTATCAAGTGGGAGTCCGTCTTATATCTTCTCTCATTTAATTGATTGTATTGGTCATTTTTAGCCAAAGAAGCATTTGCGGAAAGGGTCTTGTCTGAATTTATTATTAAAAGCCCAACACGTCAGCATAAACATACTCTTAATATTTGCACAATGAGCAGAGCTATTGAAAACCAAACACGATTACAAAAACCTTTGTGACATTAAGTAACGGAAATAAGGTTGACAAATTAGTGTGCAATGTTAATGTATACTATTTACATATGAATCAAATTTTACTTTGATTATATTATACTTAGTACAAGTAGCATACCTGAAGGATACATTAATTTGGAGGGTTCCAAGGTTTTGTTGTTCATCAGCTTAATTTATTGATTGCCTTTTAAGCTTTATAAATCCATGATGCAGACTTTCTGTTTCTGTTTCACAGATGCTTTCTAAATCCTTGCCTGACTAAAAACAGTGTACAAAAAGCCTGAATATGTATATATTTATATTAGACTGTAAAACAATGGAATTAGAGTTATGGCTGTTTACAGTGGCTTCCTGCATTCTGCAAACTAATAAAATTAAATTTAAAAACAATATTTACAGATCATTTAATTGACAATTTAAATACTGAGCAAATGTAATGAGGGAAGTGTGAATTCAATCCAATGACAGTTTGCACTGTACATCACAGGAATATTCTTGCAGCAATTTTGTGTGGTACAACATCAGGCAGTCACAGATATCTAAGTTCCAAAATCCATTCTCCACCATGAAAATCCTCTGAGCAGTTTAAGTGTATTAACATGACATTATGATTAAAATACTAAATGATCCTTGCAAACATTCAAAAACAGTATTTGCTGAAAGCTTCCTTATTCTGGATGGAATATATTAATATAAATAATTTACATACATTGATAGATCATTGATAGATTGATAGCTTATCTAAATAATGTCTTATGACTTTGCCTCTCTCCGGGAAACTATGTGAATCACCAGGCACATTATTCAGGTTTTTTTTTTTTTTATATGTATAGTTATTAACCACAGATTGCTGTTTCACCTACATTATTATACAAAACTGCAGACTATGAAGATTTACCCTATATCTGTTACAAAGTAATTTCACTTGAGTTTTGGAGATCAATTCCAGACTTTGGAAGAAAAAGAACAAGTAAAAAGCAGAATTCTCACACTGCAAGCCAATACCAAACATAACAAACATGAGGTTAAAAGGAGATACAAATCATTACTATAGTACAAAAAGAGCTTAAAGCATTTATCTCTGAATAACTTACCTGCTTTTAAATGTATTCTTAGCTGAGTCCGTACTTTCTAAATGGAACTACAGTGTGACAACCTCAATTGTTTTAGCTTAGAGTCTTTCACTGCTAAAGATATGCAGGAAGAAAGCAGCTACTTTGTCAGTTAAGTACATTGCTCATCCCTACCCTATATAAATCAGTGCCATTCAGACAATGGCCTAATTAACTTCACAAGATGGTACAATACCCAGATTATGCCTGAAACATTTATGGAAGGGTGAAATTAATTTTTCATGTGCTTATTTTTGAAGACATCATAAAAATGTATGACACACATTGATGTAAGGTTTTGAACATTTACATTTCACCCAATTTGCGTAAAAACATTTAGGGAAGGCTTATTTAAAGCACCTGATAAAATCAAAATGGCTCAGGTAGGCAGAACTCCTCTTACCAGATTCTGAACATCTAGGATGACTTCTGAATAGTACAACAAAAACAACAACTTGCAGTATGATAATAAATCAGACAGCTGGACTGAAACTGGGGGAAATTGACTTCAGCCTGCGACATTTAGAAAACTGGAGTCATTGCAGAGAAAGTGGGAGGTGTTTCCTGTTTATTGTGCATCTCTGATCCTTACAGTTCTCTGTTCAACACAACATTATTGGAGTTTCCAAAGCCCTTAAGCTCTTAATGAGGACTTCTGACAACTTATCAGCCTACAGATCTTAATTATTACTTCTGATGACATTTTGCTATTTCACAATTATAATTCCCTGTTTCAGAGGAAAGCCTGTCATTTGATGTTGACATCTCATCGTGACTCGAGCATGTAGACAGTGAGTCAGAATTAAACAGGAATATGTTGTGGGTAGCCAAACACTACCCACAGTTGCAAAGGAACAATTATTTTCTTGATTTTGTTTATGATTATTTTTGTCAAGGGTTTGACACAAGGATTTTTCAAGTGGTATACATTATATATATTATATTATATGTTTTGTACTACTGTGATGCAAAGGTGAAGTCTAGGATAATAGGCCCATCCACATTTTCAGTGGAGTATGTGAATATTAATATTTCCTTTTTTTTTAATAAAGTGGTATAATGGTATATTTTCCCAAGTGGTACTGATGCATCAAATTAAAAAGTACATTAAACATATTGAATTCTCCTGGTCTGAATAGGTCTGTCATTCCATCCTCATTAGCTTTACTGGATTAATAATCAAGCAGTCCCACATTGGAGACCTAACAATGGAAAAATGACATACTTGGACACGCCTCTTTTATTTTGGACAATATGTTAACTTGGCACTCCAACAGTTATTTATGCTCCAGGTTTCCAGCCATTGAAAGCACTAAAAAGGGGACCAAAAGACATCCAGATACTCAAAGCACAACAAATATATGTAACTGTTCATATTCTGAATTGTGCGTAAGGTGTAAAATAAAATATACTCTTCCAGTCTGTACAAAGCTCTTGGTATCATCCTCAGATTTTTCAAATACACACACACATTTTTGCTTTATATTTAAGCGTAACAGAATCCTAATATACAAATGTCCCTATGTGCTTGCTTTCTTTTCTCTTTTTTTTTATCCTTGTGAGCTTTATTTATTTTGATTTGAAAACACAAGCACAGCACCACGCCGGGGCTCTTTTAACTGCACTGCGTCGCTACAGGCAGGGGGGAAGAAAAGCGGAGTTTGTTTTGGTTTTAATCAAACAAGAGCTCCAGTGCACATATGAGAAATCCATGATATACTTTTGAGATATGGCACATACCTCCATCGGCGCTCTCAAGAGGCACATAATTCAGGCCTTTCCACATCCTAGCTGAGGGTTCTCTGTTTAGTATTCCGTGAACTGTGGTCACACAGTCCTTGCGTTGCCTCACTCTTATCGTGCTGACGGAGGCACTTCCATGGGCAACTCAGCCCTGTCCTTGCCCTCTCCCTCTAACAGATATTGACATTCAGGAGACAGCGAACGAATTCTAATCTCCAAACAGCTGAGGATTACCATTTGTTACATGGGAGTTTTTATTTTTAAATATTTTTTCATTATGCATGTATAACTCCTGCTGACTCAATGTGTCGCATCACCAAAAGCGAAATGAATAAATAAAACATGACAAAACCCACAATGCTTGCACCTATGTTAGTCAAAGTCATAATTGTATCCCCTCTTGTACAACTTACTTGTTCACACCTAACAAAGTCAAATATTGAGGTTAAGGTAGTGAGCAAACAGATGAAAAATGCACACTGCTGTTTAATTGTTATTTTAAGTAACAGATGTAATTGGATAATTTTCTATTCACTAGATGGCTCTCCTGCTTGATTCCATTGCTGGACATGAGCAGCAAGTGAACTAGTAATCTCATGCACCAACACTAAGCAATATTTACTCCATGCTGTGTCCCCAGAGACAGAAGGGCAACATAAACAGAAAACATGTATTATTAAAATACTGCAAAATGTTTTCAGTAAAGGTTTCATTCAGAAGCTTAGATGTTCTTCAGAAAATGAATTAGACTAGACAAAGTACTCAAGAAAAAAGGCACAAATACTCAGCTTCATTCCCAATTTTGAATGTTTTCTCCAGAAAGAAAATAATTGTTGCTTTGTATTTATTTTATGTCATCCTTCTAGTGTACTGCTTGCAAACCCTTTTATCAGTGAACTAAATTTTCTGCTTTTCGAGGCGAAAAAACAAAGAGAAAGGGCTGCATGCAGAAAGGCTAATTACCATTCCATTTTGACAATCCTGCAGTTGACAATAATACCATTAGACATTAAACACTGTGCATTTCTGTGCTACAGTACTTAAGTGTTTAACCCTGAAGACAAATGTCACAACACCTCTTACATTCCTTTGTGTTATATGGTAAATGTAAAAGAGCTTTGTCGTGGGATTTTAGACTGCAGTCGCACTGGGAGACTCGTGCAGCCGTGGAAGTGGTGTTCATTTTATATTCCTAAAAACACGAGTGCTCACCCTGCCCCATTAGTGCATCAGAAAACTGAACAACACAGCTGGAGAATGAAGCATTTGACCTTTCTTCTCTGGTAACCTCTTCATAAAACGATGGTGCTAATCAGGAGACATGCAGAATTCCCGGCAGAATTCACATCATTGAGAAAAGGTCTTATCGCCTTGTCAGAGTCAATTCATTGTAGCCAAGTTAAACTAGGGACGGACCTTCATGTTGGCCCCTGTCTTGGCTTGGTGGTTTTTCAAGCATGGCAGCTCAGCTCTTTCAGTCAACTTTCGGTAGTTTGATTTAGAGGGCTGGACAGTATTGAATTTCTCCTGACTGACGGCAGACACACACCTCCCCTTCCCCACAAGAAGCTGTATGACTAATGAAGCCTATTCCTTCTTTGCCCGTATCTCCAGAACAGCTGTGACTTACCACTGATTATCACCGTGCATGTCTTTATGCACTTCCTTTGATAACAGAAGACAATGCACAGTGAGGTCCAGCCGTGGTGTGCCGTCAGAGCTGTGTTAATCTACTGTGTATACTGTATTTATATACCATTAAGAGAGACCAAAGTCGCCATCCCCTGCTGAATCAATATTTTAATAAATTTTGTCCGCTATAATGCACACCACAGGTCACTGATTTACAAATACTTAACCCTACAGTTCACTGCGGCATTTACCACTGACTGTTAATGGAAGACCCAAGCTGCAGCCATTGATATGTATTTATGGAATGCGGTAGATTGGGGTATTCAAGGTCATTAACTTTTAGCTTAACTAATGAACAACATCAGATAGGAGAAGCTAGCCTGATGCCATGTACAGTGAGGGAAAAAAGTATTTGATCCCCTGCTGATTTTGTACATTTGCCCACTGACAAAGAAATGATCAGTCTATAATTTGAATGGTATGTGTATTTTAACAGTGAGAGACAGAATAACAACAACAAAATCCAGAAAAACGCATTTCAAAAAAGTTATAAATTGATTTGCATGTTAATGAGGGAAATAAGTATTTGATCCCCTATCAATCAGCAAAGTTTCTGGCTCCCAGGTGTCTTTTATACAGGTAACGAGCTGAGATTAGGAGCAGTCTCTTAAAGGGAATGCTCCTAATCTCAGCGCGTTACCAATATAAAAGACACCTGTCCACAGAAGCAATCAATCAATCAGATTCCAAACTCTCCACCATGGCCAAGACCAAAGAGCTGTCCAAGGATGTCAGGGACAAGACTGTAGACCTACACAAGGCTGGAATGGGCTACAAGACCATCGCCAAGCAGCTTGGTGAGATTATTCGCAAATGGAAGAAACACAAAATAACTGTCAGTCTCCCTCGGTCTGGGGCTCCATGCAAGATCTCACCTCGTGGAGTTTCAATGATCATGAGAACGGTGAGGAATCAGCCCAGAACTACACGGGAGGATCTCAAGGTAGCTGGGACCATAGTCACCAAGAAAACAATTGGTAACACACTACGCCGTGAAGGACTGAAATCCTGCAGCGCACGCAAGGCCCCCTGCTCAAGAAAGCACATGTACAGGCCCGTCTGAAGTTTGCCAATGAACATCTGAATGATTCAGAGGAGAACTGGGTGAAAGTGTTATGGTCAGATGAGACCAAAATCAAGCTCTTTGGCATCAACTCAACTCGCCGTGTTTGGAGGAGGAGGAATGACCCCAAGAACACCATCCCCACCGTCAAATATGGAGGTGGAAACATTATGCTTTGGGGGTGTGTTTCTGCTAAGGGGACAGGACAACTGCACCGCATCAAAGGGACAATGGACGGGACCATGTACCGTCAAATCTTGGGTGAGAACCTCCTTCCCTCAGCCAGGGCATTGAAAATGGGTCGTGGATGGGTATTCCAGCATGACAATGACCCAAAACACAGCCAAGGCAACAAAGGAGAGGCTCAAGAAGAAGCACATTAAGGTCCTGGAGTGGTCTAGCCAGTCTCCAGACCTTAATCCCATAGAACATCTGTGGAGGGAGCTGAAGGTTCGAGTTGCCAAACGTCAACGAGTTGCAAATCAATGTATAACTTTTTTGAAATGCATTTTTCTGGATTTTTTTGTTGTTATTCTGTCTCTCACTGCTAAAATACACCTACCATTAAAATTATAGACTGATCATTTCTTTGTCAGTGGGCAAACGTACAAAATCAGCAGGGGATCAAATACTTTTTTCCCCCACTGTACGTGAACGGCTATTTAAACACACACAACACCAGGCTCTGATGTCTGCTTTATATTTTGAGGAGGGAGGGGTGTGTATTACTTTTTAATTGCAATAAATAACAACTACATCTTTTTAATAAGCATGCAACCTTTATGAGCAACAATAAATACACTAATAATTATACTACTTGCCTGCAAACCACAACCATGCATACCAACACACACACGTATTTTATAAAATGCATCAGATTTAATTTCTCAAACACTAAGAAAAAAAAAAAGTATAAAAAACGTTAGGGTAAATCTTTGCTTAATTTAATGTAGTTTAATTTTGATTGTTACTAATTAGCAATCAGGCTATCGGAATCCTAACAAATCAATACATGCAAATGCACGCAATCAAGAGATCTCAGTCGTCACTTCAGTACTTTATGGCTTTCTCTGGGAGCTGTCAATCTGTGAATTCGAAATTTCAATTATTCCATGTTTATTAGGGGCGCAGTTATTACTCTGCTTGCAGGAAGCCTCGGCTTTCAATTTAGCATGATTTTACAAATCGTCTGGTTCTGAATGACTAAAATGCTTGGGGGATTTTTCAGAATATTCTCTAGGGAGGGAGAACAACACCGACTTCTCAAAGTCAATTTACACCTACCAACAAACAGCGAGCACACACACCCAATATACAAATATTTATACTACTTTTTTAATGATATACAGTAATTTCTATAAGCCCTACTGCTTGCTATGTCTTTTGAATCCCAGAGCCTTATATTAATTAATGATAGAGAATGTTAATGGGATGTACCAAGTGGTTGAAGTTGGAATGTGCACTGCTGTTAAAATGTGCCATTTGACAGCCGGAAGCCATTTTCAGCTAACAGCAGATCGAGGCAGACATTAATGTATGCCGCATATTTTAATATTAGCATGCTGATGTGTGAGTAGAGTTCACATCAGGAGGCTTGTCTCGCTGGCTTAAAACATTAGCATACCAATGCAGTACACTTTTACCTTTCATAATATATATACATATTTCAATATTCAATATTTGTGTATTACATTTTTCAGCAATCCTCACTAGGAGAACACCTGTGGTAAAATAAAAATAAAAAAACATGTTAAAAGCATCAATCTACTGTAAATAAGAAAATTACTAAATTGCAGTTGCAAAACAAAAAACTAAATCTACAAAAAATAAATTTTATGGCGGCAACATTTTCAAAAAACTTTCTGTTTGACAGGATCTGTTGAGTGCTGTGACTTAAATTTCCCACCAAGTGTGTTTGTTGCTTTGTTTCCCAATTGATACACTAGCCAGCAAGCAGTGAGGAGAAAGCTTGAAGGTTACAGTATAACACAATCATTTCTGCTCCAGAGAAAAGAAACCCTCTCAAATTCTTTATTACAATATCCTCAAACCAGAAGATGTCCAAATTGCAACACACTTCTTTGAAAGACTTGCTTGTTACTGTATTCAGTATATGCTTCTTTAACTCAAAGCTTAAACAAAGCTTACAAGTTTTGTTCTGTCATGTCAGCATTACTAAAGTTTTAAACTAAAGCACTGTTCACTTTGCCATTATGCACAAAAAACACCACTAAAATATTAATGTACGCCTTGATACTGTATGATTCCTTAAGCAGAATGGAAAGCTTTTTTTAACAGATACAAAGCTGATAACATCTGATAATACCAAAGGAAAGCTTGTCTTTTTGCAAAGAAGACCACAACCACAAGTTTGTATTGTGATATTGTGGAGAACAGTATACTGCCAGACTAATGGAATTGAATGGTGAGGTTCCGGTTTCATTTATTGACTAGGTAATGCATCGTATTCACAAAGCTAGCAATGTAACGGAGTGGTTCTCAGAGAACACTGCTGCAGAAATGTCACGACCTGCTCCATGCCCTGACCTCAAACCCATAGAACACCTCTGGGATGGGCTGGAATAGACATCAGGAAGAGACTGTACACACCAACATCTTGCACTGTATTAGAAACTGTATTCCACACAAACTGGCACACTATTGCTTTGGTCTACAATTAGTGAACGGCTGTCTGATGTGTATTGCCTGTGGTCCCTATGCATTTAGGTATGTAGAGTAACCTGGTTCTCTCCGATAAAACAAGTATAGGTTTTTCCACATAGATCCCTATGGTTTCTTATTTTGTCAACAAACCACAGTTCCGACATTAAAATCAGTGCCATGCAAGCCAAAAAAATAAAAAATTAAGTGAAGTGAAGTGAAGAAAACCGTAATGGATTAAAAATATGCACATTGATTTTTTCACTACATGGACTATGTATGCTCACTGAGGGAACATTAAGTGTGCATCCACAGACAGGAGCTGTAGGCAGTGTGTGTACTGCTGTGTGCAAATCAGCAGCAGAATGAAATCTTTCGTGTTGTATCTCACAGGGTAAATTAAGCCAGTTTGCTTCCAAAAGTAGGAGGTTTCAAGCATTTTAAGCGCATAAACATTGCCTCCAGAACAACAACAACACTGTAAGGACTGAGTCGGGCTGCCAGCTTTGCATTAGGTACAGCTTTGCGTCAGCCACTCTCGCCGCTCTGAGTATTCATGGCTTGAATTGCAGGCACCCGTTTTCTTTATAATGAGAGATGCTGGACTGAGAGACTAATTGTGGTCTGCATTGATTTTCCTGCTTTTTAAGCAAGCACATTTTTTCCCCTCTCCCTGCAACCGCTTCGCCTGGTACACTACAAACAGAGGAATACAGACCTGCAGCAAATTTAATTTAAAAGAAAGCTTGTATATCCCCACCCCCTAAATGCACACACAAACACACCATAGTTTTTTAAGATGCATGTCTTTGGTGATCCAACTATTAAATAGCAATCAATTTTTTCCATGTTTGCGAGCTTCAGACTTTGTTCAGCTGAATGGTCTTCCAGCAGCTTTGACTCTGTGGCCAAAAGACAGAAACAGCGCTGTAATTGGCACAGAGCCCTCATGCATGATCTATATATTGGCTAATGGCAAATTACATTATTCTCACTGGGGAACAACAATCATTTCTGCACATTTAGCGACTGTGGTGCTGTACAGGCTGCACTGACGTCTTTCTTGAGGGTGTCGGCACTTGACGCTAGTATGACCAGGGTGCCATGTGTTGAAGGTATGCATGTATGTCAATGTTCATTTTTTTGATTCGTTGTGTGTTTTTTTTTTTTTTTACCGTTTTCTGAAATGTACTCAGATTAAGAATAAAGGACAAAGAGATATATGGATGTTGTGTATAGCAATCATATGATTAAAGTGCAGAAACACAGATGAGAAATATAATACAATTAAAAATAGTAGTACCTCACCACTCTCTTTGATAAGGCAAACAATGTTAATCTACTACAGGGACACTCTACCATATATTATCACTAAAGAGATATAGCCCTAATAAAGCTGATATGCACTAACACTAAATCAGCATCCACAGACGGGTTTAAGAAATAAATAAGGGGATTTAAACTGAAAATGTCTATTATAGTTTTTTTATTCCTCATCATCTGCAAATCAAGATTGGGGTTTGGTGAATGTCAGCCTTGGGTTATGTTTCTCACTACTCAGCAATGTCCCTGGCTTTAGAGACGCCCTCTTTGTATTAATGAACTAGATGACCTAAAGCAGCAACCAAGAGGTCAGTGAGGCCCTGGTTGTTCTTTTGACTGAATAAGAGTCTGCCAATCAATTACCAAATTCATACTTCTTTAATTGCAGCTGAACATTCACATTTTTTTTTAATCCATTTACTACTGTTGACCCTCTGCAAGTCCTTATTTTCTGTGGGTTAGGAGGTGGACTCTTGTCTATCCTTCAGTAACAAAAGATGGCAGTGGGCTGCAGAAATCCACTTCTGTGCATCCACTGTGCAATCGACCCAGCTCCCTCACTGAGCGACTTTCAGATAAGGACCCTCCATGCTCCACCTTGATTTGCTGCATTGAAAACAGCTGTTCAAAGCAATGTACTTAGCAGCCTAGAAACGCTTCTTCACTCCACTGGTGGCTTATTTTCGATTAGCTTCATTAACTCTCCGGCGTGGTTCATTTTAAGAATATTAATGTTGGAAAAGTTTCAACTTCAAATAAACAAATGTAAGGTTATACCCAAGTGGAGCACGGAAGTAGAAGCAGGCACAGGGTAGCCCAAAGCAAATGTATTTTGCATGAGCTGTTTAAAGAATTTGAAGCATCGGAGCCTGAAAACATATTAAACCAAGGGCAAAAGCTGCTACTCTAACATTCAACATGTGGGCCTTTTAACTTCTTCAAATCCACTGACCTATTTACCTAGAATCCATCCTCCTAACATTGTATAAGTCATTTATATTTTGAGCTTCAAAAAATCCATGAATAATGAATTCAAGTTCCTCTGATGTTAGAGGGGAAACAAACCAGCCAACCAAACAAACAACAGGAGTGCCACATCCCAGAATGAACTGGTACTTTGAAGTATGTCAACCAAAATGTATTACTCATGTATATTCAGATGTATAAAAGAAACCTTGAAAAGAGTGAGATTAGTTGTGAAAGCTGTTTAACCAACAGAAATATGCTTAAATGATTCACAACTATACACTCACCTAAAGGATTATTAGGAACACCTGTTCAATTTCTCATTAATGCAATTATCTAATCAACCAATCACATGGCAGTTGCTTCAATGCATTTAGGGGTGTGGTCCTGGTCAAGACAATCTCCTGAACTCCAAACTGAATGTCTGAATGGGAAAGAAAGGTGATTTAAGCAATTTTGAGCGTGGCATGGTTGTTGGTGCCAGACGGGCCGGTCTGAGTATTTCACAATCTGCTCAGTTACTGGGATTTTCACGCACAACCATTTCTAGGGTTTACAAAGAATGGTGTGAAAAGGGAAAAACATCCAGTATGCGGCAGTCCTGTGGGCGAAAATGCCTTGTTGATGCTTGAGGTCAGAGGAGAATGGGCCGACTGATTCAAGCTGATAGAAGAGCAACTTTGACTGAAATAACCACTCGTTACAACTGAGGTATGCAGCAAAGCATTTGTGAAGCCACAACACGTACAACCTTGAGGCGGATGGGCTACAACAGCAGAAGACCCCACCGGGTACCACTCATCTCCACTACAAATAGGAAAAAGAGGCTACAATTTGCACAAGCTCACCAAAATTGGACAGTTGAAGACTGGAAAAATGTTGCCTGGTCTGATGAGTCTCGATTTCTGTTGAGACATTCAGATGGTAGAGTCAGAATTTGGCGTAAACAGAATGAGAACATGGATCCATCATGCCTTGTTACCACTGTGCAGGCTGGTGGTGGTGGTGTAATGGTGTGGGGGATGTTTTCTTGGCACACTTTAGGCCCCTTAGTGCCAATTGGGCATCGTTTAAATGCCACGGCCTACCTGAGCATTGTTTCTGATCATGTCCATCCCTTTATGACCACCATGTACCCATCCTCTGATGGCTACTTCTAGCAGGATAATGCACCATGTCACAAAGGTCGAATCATTTCAAATTGGTTTCTTGAACATGACAATGAGTTCACTGTACTAAACTGGCCCCCACAGTCACCAGATCTCAACCCAATAGAGCATCTTTGGGATGTGGTGGAATGGGAGCTTTGTGCCCTGGATGTGCATCCCACAAATCTCCATCAACTGCAAGATGCTATCCTATCAATATGGGCCAACATTTCTAAAGAATGCTTTCAGCACCTTGTTGAATCAATGCCACGTAGAATTAAGGCAGTTCTGAAGGCGAAAGGGGGTCAAACACAGTATTAGTATGGTGTTCCTAATAATCCTTTAGGTGAGTGTATATGGATTTAGATACAGTGTGGATACGATCAAACTAATAGGGTGGTCGGGCCATTCAAAAGATGAAATCACGAACTTTGCTGGCGTGACATGGAAAAGAGAAGCTGTAGATCGAAGCAAGTGGAAACATCTTGGGGAGCCTTCATCCAGTAGTGGATTGATATAGGCTGATGGTGACATTGAGCTCTCTATTTAAAAAAAACTACCACCAGAAGCACATTTAAAGACCACTAAACAACTCTTTCTTCCCTGTAACTTGAAGTCAGCCTTATAATTTAAAGGAATGTTCAAAAGATTGTTTTGTAGTCAGAAAAAAAAAAAAAGCAGATTGTTTTACAGGAGATTAAAATGAATACTTAACATTTAAGTATCATATATATTCAACATATATTCAAGGTATGTACCTTACATGTCCACTGACTTCATGTCTCTAATATTGGATGTGTACCATAGTTCTCTGGAATTTACGTATTGAATTGATTAGGAGAACTTCAAACAAAGTTCAGCACCAGGCCACATAAACAGACAAGGAAATACCAGCATCCTTAAAAATCAAACAAACGCCAGCCAAAGGCATGAGACCAGATCAATGTTGCCAAATGGTACATCAAGTAATACTGTAGTCCACATTTGAACTTCATATTTTTAGAAAACAAATTTTTACATTTGTATCTTTGAAAATTAAACTTGCTCTGTTCTTAGATGAGCAGATGCAATAATTGCATATATTGACAATATAGATTATTTGGAAACTATAAAGGGTTGTAATCTATGTATTTATCTGCCTGTGCTTACTGCACAAGTCTTGAATCTCAACACATGCTGTCATTTCTGTCTGACCTACTACTGCATAATTTAACACAAACTTTCATACTTTGAAATTAAAAGCAAGCATCATAATCAATTATGGAAGTATGAAATATATATATTTCCAGCTTATTTCAACAGTTACCAACAATTCAAGAGTAGGCTCCCCTTTTCATCTAGAGCAGAGGTTCCCAAAGTATGGCCCGGGGGCCAAATGTGGCCCTCGAGGATGTTTGGTGCAGCCCTCCAAAGACAACCACCCCTTTTCTGAAGCTTTTCTATATTTGTACACTTCATGACCATTTTCTGTTACAAATTGCACATGTAATTTGGGGGAAAATAATAAAACAACAATCAAAGTTAATAACTGTTCCCTAACAGAAATGTATAGGAAACAAAATCGGTGGTTCAATTTCTACTGCAGCCCCCCACCCCATGCAACCTCGGGAAATTGGCCAGACATTGGGAACCCCTTTAATTTCCAACTTCCTCCTCATTTAGTGTGGAACTCATGAAGGGATTTAAATTGCACTCATCTACCCAGATGTTAGTATGATGTAGTATTATGAGTTCCTCTTATGAAGCATTACAAGAGGACTTCACTTCATATCAGATCCCATAAGCATGCCTAACTTTTTGACCTTCACTCGGGGCCTCTCAAAACTCATAATTTAGATATGAAACACAACAAGCAAAACAAATGATCTTATCCAAAAAAAATACCTATTTGTATATGTGGCTATTTAGCAGACCTCTTAAAATGGTTAAACGGTCTTAAAACAGTTTCACACACATATCTGAGTCTGCAACAGACAAACAGGCTGCAAACAGGACACTTATGGTCTATCTAAGTAACTAAATAAATGGAACAGGTATCAGAAAAAATGCTCCCACCTCAACACCTTGAATGTAGCTATGATGTATTAAATCAATTAAATAGAAATGGTGTACAGTCCAAGTGGTATAGAAGAGAATGTGCTCCCAATTGTTTATTAATTAAAAAGAGACTAAATAATTAAAATACATCAATTTACTCGGCCTCTGTAGTTGGTTTTCAAAATCATTAGATTGAAAAGCATTGAACTATCCCGTTTATTTAATGGAGGGACCAAACAAAGCTGTACATTTTTAATTTCTACCTCAGGTTAAGAATGCTATTTTACTCCCATTTTTTCTCCTCTAATCTTTAAGTCAAATTTAACCATCACCTGCAGAGGAAAATAATTCTGTTTTGAGATCAATGGTGGAAAGTGAAAGAACAACGGTTTTGCTCAAAGAATGTCCTGCATTGGAAGGTAACAAAAGAGTCACATATCTGACTGAAAGCACTAAAACTCGAACACGCTCCAATTTTAAAAGTCAAGTCAAAGAGACTTTAAACATGCCCAACAGGTAGTATCGAACTGTAAAGAAAAATGCTGTGTTGAACTTCAGGGACAATCTCAGCTTATTACACTGACATTTGACACAGCCATCTCAGCTATCAAAAAAAAACCTTGTAACAAAATTATACAATTATGCATAATTAAAGCACAGTGAGAATAAAAAGCTGAATGTTACAAGTGGCTACAGGTGTTTAAAGTATTGGAGAATGTGTCTGTTACATTAAATTTTTGTTTCTTTTATTATTTCTTATTTTGTGAATAGGTGTAGGGTAGTCTTGTATTCAGGTTACAAACACAACCCATAGATCAAAGCTTGTATCACCTGTAACCTAGATTGACTCTTCTACGAACTCTTCACTAAATCTTTCACACAAAAAAAATATTCCTTAAGCCGTATACGTTTTGCGTTCTTGAACAGCCAGCTGTCACCCCACCCACCCCTGGTATTACTCCTGTGCTGCAGTGGAGGACCTGAAGAAAAATATTGTGTCATCGCAAAGCAATGCGTTTGCAGCTATTTGCGTCTTTTCAGCTGAAGCAGAAGGGACACAGCTGAGCTTCTTTGCAAACTGCAGGACACTAATGATTTCAATTTACATATATTTTCATGCAAGTTCCTAGCCAGGCATACTTAAGGATCCGTTTCGTGTGGTGAGAAACTCCTACAGACTTTTCCAAACCATTATATGTCAGCAATCAGGGCTATTCAATGCTGCCAATGGGACAACCAGTCACAATTGTCAAATTACACGACCACAGTTTGAGCCGACACCCTCCCTGCTCTCTGATTTTTGAGACTCTTCAGATGAAAGCATGCCCTCAGGACACATGTGATTAGTTTCTATCACAAATCATCAAAAAGGATTGTTTTTGTCCACCGCATCACAGATTCCTCCAACAATGAATCAGCAATCCGTTCTCCACATGTGCACAAATCTCTCTTTTGAGGGGTGCAAACAAATACATTATTTTAATTGTCCTCTTTGGGTGAAGGAGAGCACTGTACATGGTAAGCCCATGCAGGCCGATCCTTCATGATACAACATGAAGTGCCAGGATGTTCTTTTCTTTACAGTTCTGATGAAAAGCGTGTCTTGGTCATACATTGTATTATTACATTTTCTTTCTGAAACAGACATTCAAAAAGATCATCTTCTTAAAAAAAAAAAAATCACAAAAGGCAATTTACCCAAACTGCTCCTGGCATAGTACTTTGCCATTTCTATACAAATTAAAAGAAGGTCCAGTATGTGCTGAGAATAACTGCTGTCCTGTTATGTAACTCAGTTACGAGAGCCCAGAGGTGCAAACACTGATCAGAAAATGATTCTGCCAATGACATATCTGCCCAATGCAACACAGAATCAGGATAGTGATTTTTTTAATAAATAAATACATAAATAAATAAATAAATAAATAAATAGATAGATAGATAGTAATAAATGGTCAAACTGAAAATATACTATATGCATCTGCCTACAAAGCTGGAAACCACTTCTGTTTAATTAATCATGTCATTTGGAAATTAATCCCTTAGCATAGCATTTCTAATATCTAAATAATATAATGCTATTCAATTGCAAACTTTTAACTTTTCAGATTTGAAGAACACAAAATACAATAATTAAAAGTAAAATAATTGAAAACAAAAATCTACTTGTCTCCTATTATGCAACCAACACAAGCTGAAGCTGCAGATTAATTCAGTAAGATTATGTAAGGGTTTTAATCAATATACATTTCCATTGAATAGATGAAAAGCTAGTGGAGTATGTGTGGCTGAAACTGAAAATCTACGCTTGATTGTAATCTATGGAATAGAAAAGAGATAAATTATTTTATTTTTTTAAGAAAAAAAAAGTGACATGATCCCTGACACCTAACACCATAACATATATCAATGAAACGTAATGTAAATCCATGTGTGCAAAAAGGGATTTAATATTACTATGCAGCCATCTCCTAGCTCCCATGCACGCTCATTCTCCTTCAAGGAGACGGAGGAGGAGAAGGGAAAGAAGGGGAGGAAGTGGAAGAGGAAGAAGAACACAACCCAAAGCAATCTCTATCTGAATTATGCCACAGTTCCTCCCATTTCTCTTCTGCTACAGACAGGTCAGACGTGCAATTGACTTAGTAGTCACAGTATATCATTATACATGAATAATGCTGTTTACATAATGTGTGGTGCTGGGAAGTCTGGAGAGTACATAGCATAATGGCAAACATGCAGAAAGAAGGAAAAGGACAATTCTTGTTTTTCTTTGTTTGTATTAAAGACATGTAGCATTCCACAGGCCTTCTGAAAATAACAATAACTAACCTCTTATATACTGAGTGTGTATATATATATATATAATACAAACAGAAAAGATTAATTTAGACATTAATTGTCCTTTTCCTTCTTTCTGCATGTTTAGCTCTGGAAAAAAATTAGAGACCACTTAACATTGATTTCTGAACTTGGAGTGGTCTTCATTTTTTCTTAAAATAATTTCAAGTGTTAATTATGGTATGCCTGAATTAAATGGAATGTAAATGGAAAATCAAAGTCAGAGAAACCCTTAAATGGAGCAAAACACATTTCTTAAAAATATCAGATAAATAAGTAAAAAAATGCATTATCTATCTATCAGCCTAGATACATCTATAGAAAGATAGATATGTCTATACATACGTTTATAAATAGATAGATAGATAGATAGATAGATAGATAGATAGATAGATAGATAGATAGATAGATAGATAGATAGAACAACAGAAACAATAAGAAAGCACTAGTGCACTAAACATGGTTGCATATAACCTAAAACATACTGACTTTCTAGCACTATCTATATCCTGGGAACAGATGGTTGAAAGCCATTTAACTATGCCATTATTTACTGAACCGAAAGGTAAGCCCTACGGTGAGTGGGTATTTAAACAGTCACAACACACTGTCTTGCTCGTACTAAGGAGACTGAATACTAAAATCACTTGTCTACTTTTTTCTTATGACTTTGGGAGGATATTCAGAGCTGCCAAAATGTTGGTGCCAGTGCGCAAAGAAAAAAAAGCAAGCAAATACATTTAAGAGTGGGAGTGAATGAGACACAAGAGGAATGTTCATTTTTTATGAGACATTCATTGAAAAGATGGAAGTCTGCACAGCTGAATACTAATTAGGCTACTTTGAAAGAGCATTAGTACCTCTTTGGGAAGCTTTTCCAGAGACACACAAAGGCACAATCACACACACACACACACACACACACACACACACACACACACACACACACACACACAGGGAATGGTACATGGTATCCCAAATACAAGACAATCATTTATTTAAAGGATGTCTAGACAGGAATTAATTTACAAACACGGTGTTCCTACTAAAGTAATGGAAATTATGTAAAAAGTCATCCAAGATAATCAAGCACAGGGAGGCAAGATATACCTGCTGTATTTAAGGGCAAGCGTGCATTGTATATGTATATGTATGGTATATACAAATGTACACTCACCTAAAGGATTATTAGGAACACCTGTTCAATTTCTCATTAATGCAATTATCTAACCAACCAATCACATGGCAGTTGCTTCAATGCATTTAGGGGTGTGGTCCTGGTCAAGACAATCTCCTGAACTCCAAACTGAATGTCTGAATGGGAAAGAAAGGTGATTTAAGCAATTTTGAGCGTGGCATGGTTGTTGGTGCCAGACGGGCTGGTCTGAGTATTTCCCAATCTGCTCAGTTACTGGGATTTTCACGCACAACCATTTCTAGGGTTTACAAAGAATGGTGTGAAAAGGGAAAAACATCCAGTATGCGGCAGTCCTGTGGGCGAAAATGCCTTGTTGATGCTAGAGGTCAGAGGAGAATGGGCCGACTGATTCAAGATGATAGAAGAGCAACTTTGACTGAAATAACCACTCGTTACAACCGAGGTATGCAGCAAAGCATTTGTGAAGCCACAACACGTACAACCTTGAGGCGGATGGGCTACAACAGCAGAAGACCCCACCGGGTACCACTCATCTCCACTACAAATAGGAAAAAGAGGCTACAATTTGCACAAGCTCACCAAAATTGGACAGTTGAAGACTGGAAAAATGTTGCCTGGTCTGATGAGTCTCGATTTCTGTTGAGACATTCAGATGGTAGAGTCAGAATTTGGCATAAACAGAATGAGAACATGGATCCATCATGCCTTGTTACCACTGTGCAGGCTGGTGGTGGTGGTGTAATGGTGTGGGGGATGTTTTCTTGGCACACTTTTGGCCCCTTAGTGCCAATTGGGCATCGTTTAAATGCCACGGCCTACCTGAGCATTGTTTCTGACCATGTACATCCCTTTATGACCACCATGTACCCATCCTCTGATGGCTACTTCCAGCAGGATAATGCACCATGTCACAAAGGTCGAATCATTTCAAATTGGTTTCTTGAACATGACAATGAGTTCACTGTACTAAACTGGCCCCCACAGTCATCAGATCTCAACCCAATAGAGCATCTTTGGGATGTGGTGGAACGGGAGCTTCGTGCCCTGGATGTGCATCCCACGAATCTCCATCAACTGCAAGATGCTATCCTATCAATATGGGCCAACATTTCTAAAGAATGCTTTCAGCACCTTGTTGAATCAATGCCACGTAGAATTAAGGCAGTTCTGAAGGCGAAAGGGGGTCAAACACAGTATTAGTATGGTGTTCCTAATAATCCTTTAGGTGAGTGTATATAGCTAGATATTTATGATCATGCCAATCTACAAATCTACAGAGTAATACATAGGTTCCTCTACTGATAAGATAGGAATAAAAAGCAAGGGGGGGGGGTGAAAAACTAAAAACAATTAGGTAGCTGTTGCATTATTCAGAAACAAAGTTCCATTCCCCATCTGATACCAAATCTCTTTGGGCACACAAGGCTGCACATTAATGTATGTTAATGAGTTCTTCCGTGCACTATGGGCTGCAATATTTCATCAAAATGGCAATTCTCATCTGGCTTGAACTCTATTCACACTCTTCATATAGACTTGGACGCCAGTAACCCACAAGAAACCTTTCCAATTGGCTTTCATTAGTCAAAAATGAAGGTATTTATGATGAATAATGAAAAGAAACCCATAATGACTCACTGGATGTTTTGATGATATTATAGGTGTTCCTCCATGATTTCTAGTGCAGTATGACAACAATGAGAAAGAAGAGGATGAAAGGCTCTCCCTAAGCTCTTAACATTGACTTAACATCTTGTCTGCACTGCTTTTGCAATCTTGGTTGTAAGACCTTATATATTGTTTACTGTACATCTTGTATACACTTGTGTAAATTCTGAGTTTGTAAAATGTGTTATGCCTTGAACTGCACTGTATTATTGCACTTTGTATTGCTCTTATATTTTGTAAGTCGTCCTGGACAAGAGCATCTAATAAATAATAAATAAATAAATAAATAAATAAATAAATAAATAATAAGGTGTACTGTATTCTTTTGGATTCCCTCACAGAAACATTTAACTTTGCCTATATATATATATATATATATATATATATATATATATATAGCTGGCAACTGATTGTAACAGTATTTTATTAAAAGTAAAAAACAAGAAAGCTACAGTATCTTCTTTAAAGAGCTGAGAGATTCTACAAAGCAAAGTACAAGCAGGGTCACTAATCACGTGTATGAGCCTGCTACTTCAATAGGAGAATTCACGTAAGCAGCAGCTTTAATCCCTATTGTGCATTGGTATTTAAAGTTTTATCATGGAGAATAGGATTGGTTTCCTCTAGATAGGTTCTTTGCTTGAGCTCCATCCTTGAACTAGTTTCAAGGAAGAAAGAGAGCGACAGGGAAAGAGAAGTGAATGTTTCTCCTTTGTGTGATATCAGCCAGCTTGTCCTTGTATTATTTCACCTTCTTAAGGCAGAGAATGAATAAAGGTGGGTTATCCATCACGTCTGGTTAGCTTCAGTGGGTTACAGGATAATAGATGTATGGATTAGTGGAATCCCACATATGTATTTATAAATATCAATATAAAATAGTACTATAATTTGTTATATATATATATATATATATATATATATATATATATATATATATATATATACACACACACACACACACACATATATATCAGCAAAGATTTGCATGTAAGAGTACACAAAGAGATAAAAAGGATCCTCTTCACCTGTTCCCCAAATATATACTCCCAATAATACTTATTATCATATTAATAATCATATTAATCATAATAATTACAAAATAGAAAAGTATCTCTTTAAAAACAGAAAGTTGCGTTTATGCTCACATGCATCACTGACTTATTATGTACTGATTGTGTTATACGATTATCAACTGCCTAACACTGTTTCTAACACTGTCCATTAAGGCTAAATTAACTGAGACACTCAGATGTGATGTAACTGACGTTATGCAACCGCAGACACAATGATAGCATTCAGATCAGCTATGCTACACAACGAGAGCTGAGTCATGCCTCAGAGTTAACACACTGGGTCTGCCCTGTTATCTGAGAGCCAGATGTGCGAATCATAGCTGTGAGTCTGCTCTTTGGTGACTCCTCTGTGACATGTAAGCCATCTTCCTGAGGTAATGGCATGCCAACAACAAAGAAAAAAAATCTTCTGCAAGCAGATACCAGAATTAAAAGCAAAACAATTAAGTGGCAAAAATTACATCTGTTTTGTGTTGTGTGTCCACTTGACTGCTTTGTTTTCAGATCACATCAGATTTTTCTTGATACCCCAAACAGACGTGTTGAGGAACAAGCAAAAACAGTGAAGGAGTTGCACTGCTTCCCCTTGCACAGTGCCACAAAAGAAAATCAGGGATCAACATAATACTACACCGGTTGTAACCCTGTTAAACTGGCTTTGGCTGTCAATGGCCTTAATCCCGATGGCAGAAAAAAGTTCAACCACTGATAAAAAGAGTAATTTAATAAAAAGGATGAATACCAGTAAAAGAGATGTGGAGAGGGAAATATTTAGGACCGAAACAAAAAACTGTAAACCAATGCCAGGTAAAATACATATCTTTCATTCAATTTGTGTGATGGTGTGAACAATAGACTGGCTATGATTCTTGGACCATTAAGTGAGTAGCTAACAAGCAAGCGTGATCGAATCACCCTTAGCTTCTCAAGACGAATATAATAAACTCACCATGATTATAATGGTTTAATAGCTACTCTTCTGATAAACTGGTAAGAACGTAACTGCTGTGGACAGTCACTAAACACCAACACAATATTACACCACACTAGAAATGATTAAAACCTAGACACAAAGATACATTACAGTCTTCTTATTTGCTTAAGAAAGGTTAGGCTATATTCTAATAGCAACACAAACAATCGTACCCATTACACATTGTTCACAGGCAACCAGAAAGATAGCAATGGACTTATGGATGGATACCAGTGTGAAATCTTTCTTTGCAACCCCCTTCATTCAAGCTAAAATGAATATTTTTCTTAGCCTTTTTCCTCTTCCTTGTCACATACCCTATTATGGTGTGTGTGACACTCTACGTGATTCAGCATAGATAATAGTTCTGTAAAGGTTATGATGCGCTTTAGACCTACTTCATTATAGCTTCTGAAAAGGCATTCGATGCATCTGACTGAAGATTTAAAAAATAAAAAAACATCAGTAAATGTATTTCGTGTTGGACCATCATATTTTCCCAGCCTTGTTTAACACACATCCTGATTAAATGATTCAATCTAAAAGACCTTCAAATCAGAATTCTCTGAAGCATAATAAATAAATGCACACGTGCAAGCTTCTTTAAAACCCAGATTCTGAGCTTTTTATCTTAGACCTTATAAAAGTCAGATATGGATATATTTTTGTTTTAGTTTCCATATAAGCAGTTAAAAAAACATGAAATTCAGCACCGAATGCAGAATCAAGACTACAGAATCACACCAACCTTTTCAAACAAGACACACTACTAGTAAGAAATGTAATTACTGAAAAATGTGTGTAGAAGAACTATTTTAATTTTAAATTATTTAAAAAATAAAATAAAAAACTATGTGAAGGAGCTGATATACATTTAATTTCAAGTGCAGTTCAATGTTACAGAATACACTGGTGAATAAGAAAGTGGTTTCTGCTCAACTTGTTCCACCTGGCCGCAGTTGTGACACATATTGTAAACGGCTGGAGGTGTAGATTTATAAGGCAACAGCTTATATGGGGCTAACATTCTAAATGCAAAATGTTTTATGGTAAAGCTAAATGACCAGAAGTCTAGTGAGCCAACCCATAAATCTTTACAGCCGTGTGGATTGCTCAATGACATGTTTGTCATTTAGAGTAATGAAAAGGGATCTCCAAAGGTATTTATTGCATCACAACTGTTTGCCCTTCCATCAAATAAATCTGCAACAGTCCAAACTCATAAATCTCTCTGTCCACTCTCACTATCTGTCACCATCGAATGAAAAGGCCAACCGAAGTGATGCGAAACACCTGCTCAATGACCAGCTGAATTCCAACCTGCTCTGCCCACCCCATGAATCTCTTGATAAGCAAACAAGGTAAATACAGCAGATAATGATAAATATGTAGAATCATTATCAGTTTCCACGGCAGGTCGTTAGAGTTACAAATGGCTTAATTATCCCGGAAAATTCAAACATAACTTTGGACATGCTTGGCAGCTATGAGAGTTTTGATAGGCTGCCAGAAAATGCTGATCATTTCATTTCATTTAAGAGGGCTGTAAAGGAAGGGGTGGGAAAAACACAACCTCCCGGTAAACAAGATTGATTATAAGAATTGCAATTTAAGATCCTTTGGTGGATAAAAATAATCCTCCATACAAATATTCTGTCAATCTCTTTTGCACACCCCCAAGGGCAGGCGAATTTATGGCCCACACATTTGCTTTCCTGAATTTGACTTTCAGAGTTGCGATTGGAAGTTGTCAGCTTGGTTTATGGCTATTACTATGAAGAAAGTATACCAGACGCCATTCCTTATTTTAAGCCTTAGACGATAACGCATATGACTTGTTCCACTTAACCACATGCAACCCCTGAAATACATGACAAAAGCTCTCATAAAATATATGTGATTGTGGTAAAATCCACGCCACAGAAGGGGTTTCCATCTAGCCAGCACAGCCACTCGTGATTGCACTGATTTATATCTTATACATCTATCTCCCTGCATGTCCCTCTGCGTCCTCTAAATGTAAAGAGATCTGTTTCTTTCCAAATGATATGTCAGGAAAGAGTAACGTAGATGGACATTTCAAAGGAGCACTCATCCCTGCCCCTGCTGCATTCCTTTCCACAGGGCGTGGGGTTGGAGAGGTTAGGAGAGCATATTTGGACACCATGATGACTTTCTTATCAAGGTTTTTTAAAGGATTGGTTTGGGAACACTGAAATATTGTGTACCTTAAGGGTCAGGGCTGATACACAATTGTTCCCAAGACATTCTGGACATCCTTTATTAACCTGCCACTATGTGCTCACACTGACATTAGATGGGTGAATGCAGATGTTTGTAATCCATCTGCAGGAAGCACCTATTCAGTATTATACCTACTGTAGGAAGTAGGCATGTCCGGATCTACATTCCACTGGATCTGCCCTATTCCGTCTATTGAATGCTGCTCTGCAGAAACACAAGAAAATGTACTTATTTAAGTACTTAACTCTACAATATCCACTTTATAAATATATATTATGTAGGAGTAGGTTAGACTTACATGAATAATTTCTTATGCAGAATCATTTTAAATTACCTTTTCACTGTGTTACCCAGAACCGTAGTGGAATATCCATTTTGTGGTTGCTTTCTTCTACAACTTCCTCTGATTCAACTGTTAACATTTCTAAAACAAATCTGAATGTTGTAATCTAAACAAGGCACAGAAGGGTGCAAACAAATTTGATAACAGCGGTTGATGCGCAAAAGGACTCGGGGTGGGAAAATATTTGTTGGTGACAAAATGGTTTCAGGAGTATTGACAACCCAATCTGATCTCCTTTCATCAAGAAAGCTGCTCACCTGGGGAGGGGGTGTAAAATTCAAATGACAAAATGCAACACACAAGCCTTCCCCTGTTAAACACAGTCCTCTGTAAAAAGGGACATTTTGGGATTTGATCATACTTAGTGGAAAACAACCTCCTGTCTGTAGAATCTCATATAAAGAAGTCCAGGGATCAGAGTGAGATGAACTAAGAAATATTTTCTCCATCACCCTCAGTTCCTTGGTACATCATTTGGTGCTTCTACATGTCCAAAAAATTGTCACAGACTAAACATTGACCTTATTCTGTGTATGTGGAAACTCTCAAGTGAGCTTCTTAAGATACTATCACTGCATTAAAAATGAAAACCCAAAATTGTCTATGGCTAACTTTTGCATTAATACTTCAAGTTTCAATAAAAGTGTGAAAAATTAGTAATACTATATTAATAAGTTCTTACCCATGCTGCATTGCATAAGCCCTAAACTCAAAGAAATTAACTTACTGAAAAATCATGAATTATCAGGTCTAAAATACAGTTAAACAGTACTTTACAAAACAGACAAATAGATTACTTGGTTTCGGAAAGCCTCTTCTTTTCATTCAACACTTAAGTCTATTGTCCCCCCGAGTCCCCAGCAAAACACACGGTGCAACGCATCTCACAGAGACCCCATTAAACCTCCAACTCTCCCCACAGGACCCACAGAGCCGAGACAAGGACGAGAGAAACGCGCAGCTCTGGGGGCCTGTGTGCAGCATGGGCAAACTCACTGTGCCTAATTCACAGGCACTTGTTTCTTTTCCACCAATACAAGAGGAGCCAGGGTGATCACCACGGCAAGCTGGGACTGACAGCGTACACTGAGGCTTTTAAACAGCAGGAGAAAAATACAGAAAGAAATACAAATTCAAAGATGCTATTGTTAAGTTTACCCAGGAGTTCTTCCCCAACTTTACAGTGGGACAATGTGCTCTGGTAATGGGCAGATAAAGATCCACGTTACCTTTGAGGTGCCCTCTTCCTAACGTCACGAATCCAGACGAAATGAAGTTGTGTAGGTCCGGTCCCCCGCTGCGGAAGTTCTCCTTCGCATAATGACTTCCTAACAACCAAGAAGAGATGCATTAAAATCAGGCATGTAAGTACTTTTTCTGCCGTTTAAAAAGAAGATATTCTACCACTGCTAATACCATAATACAATAAAATAACTATACCATTGGAAAATAGGTGGAAACATATAAAAGCAAGTTTCATGCCTCACTAAAGCACTTAAAAAATTGAGATAAAACGTAGATAAAAAGGGAGATGTTCTGCAGGAGGAAAAGGGGAAAAGGAGAGGAAAATGTATATTTACCACATGTAAAAAGTATTTATTGTACTGTTTTAAAATTTGGTTTAAAATTCAGTGCACATCACTGCAGCTGACCTCTATTAATTCAGCATCTTCCTGCTTTGGGAAGGTGGACATCATTCATGCAAGGTATTTTAAAAGCCTCTACAGATTCATGAAATACCCTGCACTCAGAATTGTCTGTTTCTTATGCTGTCAAGGTAACATTAAACTACAGATCTCCAGCGGACTACCAATTAGAAACGTTTCTCATAACACCACAGTAATCTTTTCCATGAGTGTGCACAAAGAGTGACTGACACTGTTATTATTTTCTTTCCTCCCTTAAATTCAGAGGTCCTTTTAAAGAAGAAAATACTTAACTGCGTGACAGTAAATTACACTGGACAGTCCTATTATTTTAAGCACCCCAGGAAAGCAATTGCTTTGCTCACACTTGATAGTTTTGTCAACTCATAAAGGTGTAGTGACACTAAATGCATAGAAGGCTATGCATCAAGAATTTATAGGCTTTGAGGTACAGCCAGAAATGCCATTTTAATTTAAAAGGTCAGACTAATGCTGGAAGACAACCCCTCAACCAACCCACACACACAAAGTTTCATGTCATACAGTGTTGTAACTTTTTGGAAGGTGTTTTTCTGGGCTGGAAGCCACATCTTACTATCCTCCCATGTGAAATTTGTGGATAATCATATATCCTTCAGTATAAGCACTTAACACTAAGGTCAATGAGCGAGCTTCTGAACAAGGCCAATGAAAGTGCCATTCTATAGTGTAAAATGATTTTAGCGTATCATTAACGTTGTACTGTATATACTTGATGAGGTGGCAAAGCTCTGCATGTCTTTGATAAAACACCTCTGACCTTCTCAAGTGCTCTGTTCTCTTTCAAGCTCCCTTTCAATAGACACCATGCATTACACTGAAAAGTCCTCTATAGCTCTACTGTGACACTGTGCGGGGCTCAGTGATCTGGGCTGCAAGCCCTATAAACAAAAGAAAGCCTTGCCCGGGTGTGGGCACTTATTGTGACCATCTTCATGTCCCTGACTGCACTCAGACTTTCACTTGGTTTTCCAATAAAAAGATGTATCAAATGTGCCCGGTGAGGTCTCATGGTCAGTATCCAGTCCAGGTCAGTTGTACAATTCAGCTCCTCAAACAAAGCAAGATCAGAGTCCAGAAAGTTATATATAAAGAAATGAAAACTCAAGATTCCAAAAAAAAATATCCTCTTAGCTTAAGCTTTTTAATAAATACATAAATTACAAAATGATTATATAGGTTATAGGTACAGACACAGGATTCGTAGGGTAAAAGTACAATCCTATTACTGCTTTTTTTCAAGCATTTAAAACTATTTTGATTGATAATTATTTATTTAAGTAGAATTAGAGTTCCTTGAAAGCCAGCAAGAGACGTTACACACACACACACACACACAAAAAGTTCCTCTCCTTCCCATGCCCTGTCTGTGTGAGCTATGTTCTAACATAAGGTATAGTCATACACAGGCAGCCTATATTGAATCCCACGGCACCGTGATCGAGAAAGCTACGGCATTTGTTGTAGCCATTCAGTGCAAATAAACTGAAGAATATCATCCCTGCTCTAGTGTTTTTTATATATACATATTTTCCAACCATGATAAATGTTACTGTGTTTTAAATTAAACACTGCAGGAAACAAATAGTCTTCAAATCATACATCATTCATCATAAACATTGCAGCTTCACCATGGATTTATGCATTTGATTGGTATGACAGAACTCAGATAGCCATTAATTTCTTCATCAGCAGCACACATTTGATTCAAATCTTCTCATTAATGGCCTTATTTTTCAATCATACAGTTTGTTTCTGAAAATTGCTATCTATATTGTCATGATTTTAGGAGGGGAAAAGTATGACTGTTTTGCATTTCTATGGATAGAAAACAAACCACAAAAAACAAACACCGTACTGTAAGATCGCAACACTGCAGTGCAGCTGTGGACGGGCTACTATGCCGAAATATGAGAAAGATGCAGAATGTGACATAATTGATAGAGGGACGCATGAGGCCAACTCAACCCAGGATCAGCCAAATGTCCGACAGAGTGGTTAACTTATCCATATTCTGTAATGCATGTGGGAAGCACATCGCTCTCAGGAAGCAAAAAACAAAAACACGTTTCATTTGTTCGCAGCTGCCTGATGACTTCCATTTGTTCTGTCAATCAGAGATAATAAACTTCACGGGGAGAGAGGAACCGGTGCTCGAGTGGGAAATGAATAGCGAAACGCAGTGAAGGGCAGCCGAAAAGCACAAAATTGCAGAACGGGGCCAGTCTCGCGTCGGCCCAGCCAGCTTCTCCTCAGTTCAAAGCCCTGTCTCCATTAATTGGCTAACTGTATAAAACCTTCTCCAAGGAGCTATTTTGCAGTCAGCGCTGCTACTCAAAGTGCCTAGCCAGGGAGCAGGAGTGGAACTTCATTGGAAATTATCATAATGAGGAGCAACACCTGGGACAATTGGATTAGGTCTTTAGCACACTGAGCTTTGACACAGGTGTGTGCTACACGAAGCTTACATCAGAGAGACTGCTACAGTCAGCATAGAAATTGTTCATTTAAAAAGGTAGGTGTGCGCACTTACACCCACAGTGGGGGGGAACAACAAACTAATGGATTTCTGCTTGCTTATGAAACTTGGGCTTTATTGGCGCTTATGAAGAAAATAACAACGTGGCACATTATTAAAGAAAGGCGATTGGCATGCCCTCATTTTAATTAAACCAATTTAATTACATTTCACTAATCCAGGTATTGATGTAATGAATCTTCATACATGTGGAGATGATCTCTTCAATAATGTACCTGATGGGGGCTATATTGAAAAAAGTAATATAATTAAATATTAGAAAAAAAAAACTCAAAAAAGCTCATTCGTGCCATTGTGTTGAGGAATGATCGTGTCCTCAGTCAGTAAACACTTACATGAAAGTTTTTTGTACAAAGGGATTTGGTAAATCATTTCACTGGGAAAGCAGGGCATTAAACCATAGTAGGATATTAAATGTGAGATATTAAATGTTAAATGTCATCCAAAGCAGGATAGAGAGACAATAAAATCTACAAGAGCCAACAGAAGGCAAAATCATCTGAAGCCTAGAACAGTCTGATACAGCCCTGCACATTTTCATTTAAATATTGCCAAACTCTTGAAGGTTTATAGCACTGAACCCGAGGAGAAGAGAGAAACTTAGCTCTGTTCAAAATAACAAGCCCTCTTCAAGCAGAAAATGAAAACATTCAGATAATTTTCGCAATACCTGGAACACAACCTGCCCAATGTACGTCACGCAAATGTGCTTGTGTTGACTGATTCTGCAAGGCCTCGATAACCGTATACCGCATCATGAAACACGAACATCTGTCAGCGGCCTCTGCAAAACCAAAACAATGTATTTGTTTCCACCTATTTGTCAGATGCATTCCAGGGTTGTGCCAAGGACATATCTGTAGCCAGAACCCTTTTATCATTGCTACTGATACAATATGACCACGAGTTGACACTGACCCAGACTACAAAATAAACTCTTTCCTCTTCTCGTCTCATTACTTCGCTCACACACAGCTGGTTTAAAACTCCCATTATGATGCCGTAAAAAGATGCTGCGAAGTCCTCTCGGGTTTCACCTCATCTGCTGTTCAGCGCACGATTTACACAGAGACAAAGAGCAACGTATTTTGTATGATGTAGCCATGTAATTATCTCTATAAGCAGTTCATTTGGACAAATCTGATGATTACGGGCTGTTAGCGGAGCATTAATGATTCTGCAGCTGCTGAGAAACCCAGATTGTGAACATGTGCAGTCATGTTTAACAAATGCATCAGGGTAACAGCTAAAGGATTGTAGCAAGTAGCAAATTAAATATGCAATAACAGTACAAAAAATACAAAGTATAAAGCATACCCTTGCCAGGTGTAAAATACAGTTATCACAAATACTTTCTTAATACAAAATGAGAAAAATAAGGTGTTGGGAGTTTATTAATTTAATAATATTGCCCCTGTACCCCATAATGTAATATCATATACAACTGCAGTGGAGAGTATTCATACTCTTCATTTGAACCAATATATTCAGTGATCCATAATGTTGAGTGAATATTGTCTGGTTGATTGAACCGAGTTAGGACAGGAGATGTTTAAACTTTTGATTGCCGCCAATGGAAATCAATGGGTTATCATTCCCCAGTTCAATCAACTCTAATCTTTAATTGTTTCCAGTTCTCTTTAGGCTGAATGCGTGTTTTACAAACTCTGAAAAATATGGTTTAATGAACGATATTAATTCAATTAAATTAATCACTGCATAATACAGGGCGTGAATAACTTCTATTATAACATTGTATTGTAAATGTTTTCGTATTCTGTTTCATTTGTTTTAAGAATTACGTATCAGACAGTGTTTTGCTAATGGGAGCCCCAAGTAGGTATCTCTGACAAACTCAGAAAATACAGGCCAGAGCAGAAGGGATTTTATGAGTATTATTGGTGACTGAACAAACAAACAAACAAAAATAATATAATAGCAATAATTATGCAAGTTCCATGCATCTCACATTATAACTAGCATCCACCATGATCTTATTACGCCTTACTAAAAATACACATAAGAAAGCCTTCAATATTTGCATGTTCACTGTTTATTCTCTCATTTATCTTTTTTGTTTTTATAGTTCTAGTTTCACGCAGGCAATTGTTTAATTTTGCTTGAATAATGCTTTCATTTAATTACTGTTCCACTTTCTTATTGACAGAATTATGAAACTGGGAACACATACTGTTTTCAAAAAGAGAGAGAAGCAATCATCGTGCTAATGCCGTGTCAACAAATGTAATAATGTTTCTGAATTAAAACTCACAAGGGTCTTGGGAGGGAAATACAGATTACTACTGTGAATTGCACACAGTAGTAGTCAGATGGAAAAGAGGGACATCTATTAATCAAAGCAGATTAAAACAATGACAGTGATAGATGGGAGACGAAACTGAGTGAAATGGTAAACTGTTCTCAATTCTTGATGGATCGGTTCTTAATACAAAAAAGGAGATTGCTTAAGATGCCTAATCTTATTTCACACATAGAAACTAAATGGAGACAGACTCATTTAATCAGAATGCAAGCAGAGCTCCATTATTGGGGATTTACAGAAAACGACAATGATACGATCTTAAGATGAGATGAATGCTGTTGAGTATCTGTGCAGAGTTTCGAAACAACAGAGAATTGAGAGTGTGTGGATTGGTTAACAGGCTATCCTGGCAAGAATGGACTCAGTTGTATAATCTATTTTTTTTTCTTAAACTGGCAAAATTACAGCTGAACATAAATAATCGTTGTCATCATCGTGTTATTGACTAAACAATGTTACTCCCCATGACATGTCAGTCTTGGTTTTGTAAAAGTCACTTCAGAATCTTTTCTCAACCTTGCTATTCAATATATGCACGGTTACCATAGTAACCCATGACTCTTAAATATCACTTCTGTAGATAACAAGGTCCTATCTTGCCCTGGTATTTTACACTTGACAAAAGCAAAATAGTTCAATAGATGAAACTACTGTGCACTGACATTCAGATGTTGATGGGTATATTTATTTATTTTCTCCCCACTTCATTTAGTAACAGCACATATCTAAAAGACATATTTAAAAAAATGTTAAGTACATAATGCATAAGGGAAGCATTATCCAACAAGAACCTACCGTGGTTTGATTTCGACGTGTGGACAGGAGTATAATGGTTTTTGGAAGAAGATCGAACAGGCGTGTTTTCTTTGGGTGATCCATCCATGGCTGCAATGTTTTCTCGCTCATAGTGTGATATTGGAATGGGTCCTTGTTGCCTTAAGATGTCTGCAAGAGCTCTGTAAACGAAACAAACCAACAATCAGTCAAATTTCACACTACAGACTTGTCAAAGTGAATGGCAAAGATGATCATTAAACACGATTATTATTATTATAAAGATGAATTTGTGCTTTCTAATCTGGGACACAATTATACAGTTACTGATTTGTACTAGTTCTCCAAACCAGGTGCGCCAGATGAGTTAATCAGACTTGTGGTTGCATATTAGTTTATCTTAAAAATAGTCACACCTGTTGCAAATGAGTAATCTCGTCTGAAGGGACTGTAAAATATAAAACTAAAGCATCGGTGCAGCACATAAAATTTGTGGGACATATTTTTTTCCCCTCTCCTCCAACATTTTCTTTCAGGAAAATGACATTACTTTTGAATTGCTTTGGAGGCTCGCCTCTGCCATCACACGCAGGATGAAGCAGTCCGAGACGCGTGGCCCCGTTTTCCATTTTCTTCTGTAATTCAGATGGCTCTTAAATACATGACTTCTGTACAGCGAGTGTCTTGGTTTCACAATACAACCTAATGAGCAAACTATGTCAATGTCGACCCATTAAAACAACCACCCAGCGTATTTCTTTTGACATAACCGAGTGTGACATTGAAAAATATATTAATAGCTTTTCTGTCCAGGCTGAGTACATATTTTTTAGCATATCTTGTCCGCAGACAGAACTGACCTGATTTCAAACGTCCCAGCTGGCTCCACTGACTTATACCATCCTCTTTAGTGAGTGCACATACTGTAGCGTCTCACAGAAGGTATAAGGGAGACTGTGGAGAGCTTTTAGGATATATTTTTTAATTGTCTTAAACAAATAGCTTCAGTACATTTACAATTATTTCTATGTTTTTTTAAGAAGCCCCCACTTTACTCCAGCATATACACTATTTAGCACAATAAAAAAAGACTAGATTCACAACTATATAGAACTGTTTATTATTATTATCGCTACTGTTGTTGTTTTTAAAAAATCCTGGCACACTTCCCCTACAAATCCTCAGTAAAGCCACCACAGCAATATTGCACACCATGACAACGGTAAGGGTTGTGTGTTAAACCAAGGAGTGATCCTAAATGCAGGGGATTTATAATGGCACTAGACCCCCTTAACAAAGGCTCAGCTGCCCAAGGCAATGTACTGGTACTTTTCTTTCCATCACATTGCTGTGACCTCCATTAGCATCTCCTTGGAAGAGGCCGCATTACAGTATCGTGTAACAGGGTTGGTTGTGTAAATGTAAACAGGGTCAAACTGAAGAACCTCCATGGTGCTGTGACTCAGTGGCTGAGGGTGCTACAGGGCTCAGAGGGGTGAGAGATAGCCGGCCTCAAGTTTTAATTCAGCCTGTTAGGGTGGCCTGGCTCTACGCTCAATGCACCAAGACACCAAGACATTGTGGGTTTGGCCCTGATAATACTGTGACGGGGAGTCTGAATTTAACAGCCATGTAGGCTAGAATTACAAAATGACAGAATCACTACATATGTACTACAATCTATTGTACAAAAAATCTAGGACAATTATTTTAAAAAGGCCAGCTATTAATTTCATATTTGTTTAACAAAATGTCACATGTCACACTTTATAGAATAAGTATACTTACAGGCGAACAACCTTAAACAAATGTATATTCTATTTACCAGACTGCATTGATATATCAAAATATAATTTATATTGTCACATTCTTTAACAATTTAGCTAAAATTACATGTAATGCCTACCATTATGTTGCATATCAAATATAAAGTGATAATGTATCTTCTTTATAATGGTAAGCATTCCCATGTTATGGAAGAGCAAGAGTTAAACATTTCAAGGAACTTCCATTTATTAAACAGCTGGAAAACAGACTGATTTTATTATATATATAAAATAATTAATTTATATTCTACAAATGTTATAAATCGGTCTTGTTTATTTTTCTTGCATTTGTTAGTTTTAATTTCATTTGCCCAAGGTTAATTAATTTCTTATTTTCATGATGTATTTTTCCAAAGCTAAAAATCATGGAACTAATTTGTTTTTTCTCAGCACACGAAACCACTGTATAAAAGCAATAGAAATACACTGTAAAGAAAAGAACCACATCAGTTGCCTTTGCAATCCTGTGGTATAAAATCTCAGATTCGGGGCAATCAAGTCCTACTTAGTGCCTCTGGCTAAAAGCCTGCATTTCATTCTTTTAACTTTGCCCAAAGGAAGTATTCTAATATCAGCTTTTATGTGTCTGTCTGAAAAACACCTTTAAACAACGTAGTTCAGATCCAGTCTGAAACTACATCTCCAATGCCTCCGGTGCTATTCTGTGGTTAAACTTCCCACACCCTTCCACGATTTCCAAGCCAAAAATAGAGTATTGTTTGTCCCACATATAGTGCCCTAACATTGCCAGCCACACCTTCTAATGAGATTACACACAATTACATGACTACGAAACCGATCGAGCAATGGATTTCACATGGGTCACCCAGGTTCTCCAATCATAACTTCAGAAATCGGATACACCTGCTAAAACTTGCGGAGGTTTACGTGAAAAGATTTCTGATTTGGTTATCAATCCAATTTCAAAAGGCTTTCCTTTGTCTATAAGTGCAAGGTTTCCTTCGTCAATACCACATTGGTTAGAGTAAACACATTTCCCTACACCCGCTTATGCAGGCAGTTAAAACCTGGGAAACAATGTTAAATTTACATGCTGTGCTTTTCTTTTCTTGTTCTCTAAATGTCCTGGTGTGAAGGCAAGTACCCTGACTGATGGTATTGTATGACTGCTGCTTTATCTCTGCAGAAAATAACAGAACTTGGATCTGCCACCGTAGAGACACAACTGTAAATGGTGGTGTGTAATGTAATACACAAAACAAAACATGTCTTTTTAGATTCAACTGAGGAATTAAACACTGAAAACATTACAAAATAATAATAATAATAATAACAACCATTCAGAGATAGCTTTAAATTATCAGCTTTGATAGTATTCATTCCATTCAGGTTTTTATTAATGCTGGATCACCTACACTACAGGAATACCCTACGCACCTGTCATTTTTATTTCCAGTTACAGCGAGATGGGATTTTTTTGTTGTTTCTCCAATAAAGGTTTCATGCTAAAGTGATTTGCATGTAATTATAATTGAGTCATTGTGGTGATAAGCTCCTTTAAAAAAAAATCAAACATTCATCATTTTAACTATCATTGTAACCATTGTGTCCTTGAAACTTCACTCTCTAAGAGAAACACTGTTATTTCCTATCTAGCAGCCTGTTCTTTAATGGAACTGTTAACCATTTTTAAATGGAAATATCTTAAAAGCTCAAAATAGCTTTCTAATTTATTTTGGACAGAGAGACTGCATAAAATTTAATAAATGGGCCAATTCAGAAGCAAATTATCTAAAGGCAGTTACATTTCCTGATGCCATATCATAAACATTGCTTAATCAAGTATGCTAAAAAGACAGGAGAAGAGCAGCAAATTAAAAAATGTATGCTATGCGGAAATGTGTTAACCACAAACTGTGCATCACAAGACAGCAATATACGGATCAATCAAAAAAGTGCATTATTTTAAATGGGAAAAGGGTAAAATGAGGATGAATATCCATTTGTACATATATGTTTAGTGTATGTGAGAAACTAAACTGCTTGACAAAGATGCGAAATGTTTGAGTACGTCCGCTGGAGAACGTATTCTTAGGGTATTGCATTTTTCAATGAGTTGTTCTGACCTCGCCATTTATTAGCAGTGGTGCTTTGTATGTGTTTGTGTATTTAAAATTACTTTAAATGAGAACTTCCATATTTTGTGTAATCCTGCCAGCAATATATAAATCAAGTCGGTCAACACTACAGATGACCTATACAGCACAAAACACAGATTAAGCTAAAGGAAGATGTGTAAAACATATTTACACAATACATTTGCACGTGATGTTATGGAGATCTTTTTCCTATCTGTACATGAAAACAGGCTTACCTTTGAAAGCATTTAGATAATCCCCATCGCATTCTTTCTCTAAATGTTCACAATGACCTTTAAGTGGATGGTGTAAGTCAGGGGTACTCAAATTGAGGTCCTAGGATTACTCTGATACTCCTCTGCATTACATCACCACTTAAAACTATAAACTGCATTACTGGTATGAGAGGGTGTATGGGGAGGTTCTCTAATAACATTTAAGATAATGATCTATTTCACTAAATGAAGTCAATTTCAACATTTATGTGGCCTTGGTCAAATCAGGAGAAGCTGGTGGAAAACTAGCCATACCTGTTTAAAAGGTCAGATGTGTTATGATGGATAACAGGTTTACATGAATAACTCAAGAGGAAATCCTTTAACTCAACCCACTGCAATTGCATTGTGGTAATTTAATTGTATTCTATTGCAATAAACTGCGGGGCCAGATTTATTTATTTGTACTTGGGTAAGTTTCAAACAGAGAATGGATCCATCAACCAGGGAAGTGTGAGAAATCTTGTTCTAGCAAGGAATAGTAGTGAAGCAAAAGAATGTACAGTATAAGAAGCAAGCTGTGGCCATACCACACAGCTAATCTTATGTTCCACTAAAACTCTTTGGACATGGCTGTCAATTTGAATGTGTCAGCCCAGTACCATCAGTGTTTCAATAAGAACAACTGAAAATAAATATACTACAACTGTGCTCTGTATATTTTATAGTAAAAGCCTTGAAACTACAGCTGTCAGTGTTGTGTTAATTACATATGGCAGACAATCTGCGCATTGGTATAATAAAACATTTTTTAGGCAAATCATACACATCATTTGTGCTGTATGATGAGAGTACTGAAAGCTGGTGCAATTAGGAGAAGTGAACTGATTTGACTCAAATGTTGTGTGTGGACCTTCTGGCTGAAACAATCAATCAATTAAGAAATGGAAAAACAAAAACTGTTGGGGGCACTGTATAATTATTTGTATTAATTTGTGGTGAAATGTCAATAATATCCTACCACATAGTAATATTAGGAGACTTAAGTATACAGTATTTGATGCAATCAATGTAGGGCTTTGCGGTATTTCTTTTCAAAATAATCTAATAAGGAATGTGTCATTCAATTTTATAATTACTGTGGAAATCCAAAGGGACATTTCAGGTAGATGAGTTCTAATGAGATGAGATACTATCATGGATAGATTACTTTGGTGAATAGACAGATTAAAACATTCATCGAGAAATACAGAACAGTATGTCCGCTTATGTACCGAAATCAGATAATACTCCCGAGTCAATTCTACACTATATCCGTTTTAAAAATACTGGGCACCCTGAAAGGGTCAAAAGTATAAGGGTTGGAATGATGTTGTTCATTTAAGTAAGTGTGCCATTTATCATGAAAATGTTATTAGCTCATTGGAATTCAATAGCGGACAATATTTCACGTTCCTGGGTAATTTCACTTATTTCCTGCAGCTTTATCACTTTATTTATTTGCCTGTTTTATCACTGGCTCCTACTAATTGAGTTCTGAACTTCAGTTACCTCACACACACATTAATTCCACACAATATTTATGACCACAGAAAGTACTAGAAGATGATCAGTTGTAAAGAAGCAAATTCAGAATATGGCAAATATAAATACCATTACGTTGATGTGCATATGTACAGTATGTATCCATCTTTCTATATCGCTATCTCTATATTTGTTGTAGAACCTGATAAAATACAATATTTAATTTAACAAATGGTCTCCAAGTGTGAATGGGAATGTGAAGCAATAGCAATGGACTCCCAACAATCCAAAGTATCACTTACTCATCTTGGCTAAGGTTCAGACCTGTTCAGCCAGGGGTGATTGACGTCTATTTTAACATTTTAGAAGTCTGTTAGACAGGAAAACACCCAGGCTTAGGTGCCACCGAATAAGTGCTTCAACAAGACTTGTGGACTAAAGACATCACCGAGCTGTCAGCCTTGCCTGAACCGTGCATCATCCTACAAGGACAAGCAATGATGGAGAAGAGCATTTGTGTACCTGATCAAAATACAGCAGCTGTACAAAGGGCAGGACGGGGCAGGAGCACCAATACAGCCACCAGACAGAGCTACATTGCAGCGTTTCCAATTTGTGTCTATAATACTGTGCTGTGTTAGACGTGCCATGCTCTCCTCAGTGCCAGAATCCATTTCATCCATTCCATATAAGTATATAAGTGGGCACTGAAGTAAATCTGAAGGGAAACATCTCAGTTTTAAATGGAAGTCTTAACTAAACTCCCACAAGTTACACAGTGGTATTTATTTAGAAAATAAGGACTGCGCCCACTAATTACCCATAGTGGAGAACCCATTTGTGATGGTTATAAAAATGAGGACAAAATAATCTGAATTCCAATCTGATCAACGTACCTGATTTAATGCTAAAAAGAATCACAATACCATGGAGAGATTGTATTTATTGCTTTACAGCTATTTTCTGTGATGCGGAGGCAGCCTGCTTTTCATTTCCTTTTCATGACAAACTGCAAAACTACTGCTTTGCTCACTCCAATATCAGACACACTACACATGCATTTTGTAGCTTCATGGTGCAAAATGTAAACATCAATAGCAACAAATAGAGAAAATAAAGTGCAGGATAAAGTAGATGTGTTTTTAAATTGGTGAAAGTCATGCAGTACTGTCTTCTCTGTTGTCCCAAAAGTATTTTTTCTATGGCTTTCCAAATAATCTATGCCTTGACTGAGGACACATGGTTTAACTAACTGAGATTATCTGGCCTAACCTGACCTGCTGGAATTGTGCATTGAGAACAAATACAGGCTGATTTGCAATGCTTATATGATTCATTTGCTTTGTAGTGTTAATAAACAATATGGATGGAAACTAATACAATGAGGAATAATGAACACTTGTAATGGATAAACTTAAATCATAAATCAGTTGAACATTAAGAGAGAGGGGAAAAAAAACAGAATATATAGTGTGTGGCAAGTGTTGTGCAATAAACTCTACCATGCATGTATTCATTTCCTTTTTATTCCTAGAGTGAGTGGATGTATTTATTTCAGGGGTACAGATCAATTTAGTTAATATGATGTAAACTGCATTCTATCGAGTGTAATGTGTGATATAAAATGTAATTGATCTGATTTTAACATATACTTTTACAATCAGGGCCTTTTATAGTATAAAATCAAACTGAAGATTGTGGAAATTCAATAATCCCAAAAACAAGAATCCCAGCACAATAGAGATTCAAATAAATGTCCAATTTAATCATCGCCACTTAATTCTATACTAATAGATGCTACAGATAAAATAAGAGCTGTCAATGCAGCACATTTATATAAACACTGTTTGCTAGTGTCTACACTTCTCCTGTTTACACCTTTCTGAAATTCATAAGACCAGACCAGATAACAGAAAACCAAGTTTGGAAAGAACACCTGTATTTTGTGGAATCATGTATAGAACTGGGAAATTGGGAGTGAGTTAATCTTTTGTGATGCTACACTTTCTCACTTTTCTTCAGGTAAGGTAGAAAAGCAATTACATAAATTCTGAATTAAATATTAAGATATTAAGTTTACTGGAATACTTGTGTATGGATTTGTAAAGGAAAACACAGGGATTATCAAACTGTTCCCTTGTTACATCGTGAGTCTGTTTGGTGTGGGAGGCATTGTGGGCCACTGATTGGTCAAAGCTGGTGGTCTGTGAAGGAACTGGAAGCTCTGCCTGATATGTCAAGATTGCACAAGGAGAGAATTTGCTTGTCTCTGCCAACAGCCATCTGTCCAAAAAGGGTGATATATTTATGGATGGTGGAAAACCAAGTCACAGAGATCATGTAACACACAGTGTAGTACCTGACTAATGGGCATTTAACAATTGAGATTGTTATGATACCTAATGTGATTCAACTACACATTACACTATTTATTACCCATTTTATGTATCTGTCAGGCAGCATTTTCAAATACTCACAATAAGGAAACATAGTATGTATTTTAAATCAATGTAAGAACCAAGAGAAAGTTATGCCTGTGAGGTGAGCTTTTATGTAAGTTTACAGCTTATTTTTCAAAAATCTAAAAAGTTTTCATTTGTAGGTGTAGTGAAAGGGTTTGCTAAACGTCCTGTGCCTAATCATGTAATTATCTGTGGATTATATAGCATAGATTAATAATACACCTGCATCATTTAAGACACGTATCTTTTCTGGAATGTTGGCATTGCTGCAGTGATAACATTTGCAGGCATGTTGCATCGTTGTGGGTATCTAAAATATAGTGCTACTTAGCGCGAAATGCAATGTGTGTGTATGTATACGTGATTAAAAGAAATGTGGCGAACCACAGCGGTAAAACAACTCTGAAAGAGCAACTACGTACCTGTGGACATTCATTTCCTGAGGGGGTCGCGTTGCTTTGTCATAAGCAACTTTCGCAGCAACTCCGATAATGATAACAAAAGCTATTACCCCACAGATGATGTAGACTGTTGTGTTGGTCTGATCCAAATTCGGATCGTAAGTCCCTCCTGTGGGAACGGGGGACGGGGGCAGAGTTTTGACCCAGTCGGGTTTGTGATAATTCGTGCAAGTGTTCTGCTTTAATCGGTTCTCTTTAAACTGGCAGCAGAAGCGGAGGAAACAGGTCCCGCAGCAGTAACGGTGGTCGGTGTTATTGCATTCAAACTCCTTGTCAAACTGTCCGCTCACGTCGTAGTAGCCGAGGCACGTTTCATGGTTGCCAGTTTTGGGCGGCGGTACTTGGGTGATTCTCGGGGTGGGCACCGTGGCCACGACAGTACCGTTCACGTCCTTCTTCAGGTTCTTCCTAGGAGGACCATTCCGTTTCTTCCCCGGATTGGCACTGAGTACATTCAGAGGGTCCAAATATATCAAAAGAAGCAAGAGGTGTTGTATCCCCATGGCTTGCTATTTTATAGGTATTGTTTATGTCAGTGGAGTAAACCTGTCTTTTTTTCTCTCTCTCACCAGAAAAAAAAACAAAAACAAAAAAAAACACAATGCTTAATCCTCACTAGTCGCCGCAGCCCTGAGAAAGTCTTGCGGTGTCCCCCAGAGTTTCATTCCAGATGTCCAGCTGCAACTGTCCACAATGCGGAGAATCAAGGAAGGCATATTATTATGAGGCGTGTAAGGACGCTGACAGAATCCATCAAGTCCTGCAGGACAGTATTGTCAGTCATGGTGCATCTTCCAGCGAGGACTTGCTGCTCCGCTTGCCAGAAGACGATGTGATGGACCAAACACCATCTCTCTATGTGAATTCAGCTTCAACACTGGGTGTTATAGTCCCCACCGGGAGGTTGCCAAATTGCTATTCAATGAGAACTCTGTTGATTCATGGAGCTCTACATCTTGTTCGTGCGAAAGCTGTACTGGAGAAAAAAAAAGAAAAAGCATACAAAGCTGATTTATTCATAGGTATTACACGTTATGAGCATGACTTGGACAAAGGCAAATAGCCAGATTAAATTACTGATGAATAAGAGAAGCAGCGCATTTGGAATAGAATACATTAAGCCAATTAAGCCAATTAAATCAGCCGCTGTGTGTAAATTGTAGTGATTGGATTTACGTCAAAGGGCGCTTTGTTGGGCAGTTTAAGATGACAGAAAAACCGAAGTTTGCTAATTGTATGTATTCTCTGTAGGCGTCAATAAACATGCTATAGCATTGCACAAAAGATAGGATCAGCACCACGGACAGCTCCACTGCAAAGTCGGCAAAACTTAAATCGGCGCCGCTGCTGAAACCAATGCTCCTAAAGACCAGGTCACACCGAGCATACATTTATTCACAATTATTAATTATTTGAATAATTTCCAATAGCATATTACAACTTTACAAAGGTGAATACCAAATGCAAAAAATCAATCAATCAAGCAATCAATAAACATTATGAAACAATGTAATCTTAAAATAAAAAACGGTTTCACATGTATAGATATTTTAGCACAAAGCAATACATTTAAATACATTTTCCCAGTCATGCAGAAACGTACTAATTCCACTGCTACGAGTGAAGTGCTGCGTCTGCAGTTTCTTTAAAGCCTGCATCCAGCAGCTTTTTTACATTTGCAAACACTACATTGAAACATTTGCTCCTTCGAAACGAAAAACCATCAAACCATTAAAAAACAGAGACCGGTGCAGTAAATAGCCATTCCTGCAACAGGAGAACACTTACCTTGCCGAGTGTTTCCAGATGCTGAGTGTTTCAGTACTGGCACCCTGAATGAAGAGGGAAAATCTCAGTGTTCAGCACAAGAGAGACCCTGCTCAGATCCGCCCACATCTCCGACTCTTACATCACTCCAGTGCCAGCGTCACCAATACACCAGGTACCAGTTAATTACAAATCACTCCCCAAGCACAGTGCAACTGGTTATGCCTACAGGCTGCACTCAGTATCGGACCCTTCCTGCAGCTGCATTAGAGAGTCCCTTTCATCTGGAGACTGGGCTTATTCTTGCAGAAATGCACAAAGCCCCTTTAGAAACTTCCCATCGCCTCTTGTTGCTCCTTTCAACAAGGGAGTCATTAAGAGTGTGTCGGAATGTTTGCACACCAAACATAGGCGGGCTGGCCATCGGGCAATTTTGGCAAATGCCAGAAGTGCCGGACCATTTTTTAGTTTGGTGGTCCGCTCGACTCCCGTGTAGGCAGGTCGTCCCGTGTGGATTTCCAGACCGCAATTCACCAGCACCCCACATCCCCCACCGTCACCCGCCGCACTCCACCAACAGCCGCCCCCCACGACTGGTCCCAGTCTGTCCCTGACACCAACCTTTGTATATATATATATATATATATATATATATATATATATATATATATATATATATATATATATATATTACATTTTTATCACGATTTAACCTAATTTAACTTTTATTTTATTTTTCACACAGGCGAATAAAATGTCGATTGTTTTTTAAAAATGTATAATTTAAATAAATAAACGATTTAATCTCAAATTTAAATAGTTTGATATAGGAATAACTCACAATGGCATTTCATATAAATACTTCAGCGACCTAAATCAGTTCAATAAATCACTTTTTGGTCCTATATATATTTAAATGGTGAGAATAATCCAATGTCTTAAATGTATAAATAACATGTATTTATTATTATTGCGATATTTTCTTTATTTATTATTTTTACTTCGTTGTTAATTTGTTTAGTGGAACTTGAAGGCTGAAAAATGTATTTACCTTAAATCACATCAATTTAATTCAAAACGTTTTCTGCAACTAACTACAATCCTCAAAAACATATAAACATGTATGTTTTATATTGTGATTGTCGTTATATTCTGTACATGTGTCATCTTCTAAAGTAGAATAAATACTAAGCATGGAAATTGATGAGCATAAGTAGGCTGCAGAGACAAAATGAATTTAGTGTGTATATAGATCGTTACTTCTGGTAATGGATCATTAGGAGGAAATCCTATTTGTTTCAAAACACTGTGAAAAGTGATTTTCTGTAGGCTGCTGTAAAGATATCTAAAAAGACAGATACTAATATACAATGTAACTAATGCAAATTGGCACAGAAATATAAATATGTTATCACAAAATACTGCAGTAAACGTCCCTCAGGTTGTAATTTAATGTAAAATCACATTTCTGTTAAAGCTGTATCCTTTAACAAGGAGATAATACTCAGAATATATTAGCACAGTTGTCTTAACCACTAGGGCACTATAATTGCTTGAGGGGTGGGGGCAAAAAAATAAAAATAAGTTCATGTTTAGAAGTGTGGGCAAACTGTGTATGCAGAAGGGTAGATGAGGCAAATATTGTTAAGACTTTTACAGGGTAAGAGCATCTCAAAGGTATCTAACTTTCTAGTAGTTCTCCTCAGCCAGAATTGGATAATATAGGCAAGCAACACCATTCAGTACCAATTAAAACAAAAACAAATCAATGTAAGTAAAAATAGGATGAAATGCATGACAGATTTATATCATTATGCACAAGGAAGAACCTCTGGCAAAGTGGGTACAGATGCAATAGTATGTAATATATTGCAAGATTGCAGATGTGAATTAGACCTTAACTTTTCAGACTGAATTTGACTTTATTGCTTCATTTATCATTCTTTCTCTATCTTGGATCATCAGCCTATATTTACTGCATTTCTTTGACCAGTGTTTACAGGTCATTGTGCACCACACAAGCCAGTGTCCTGAAATGCCCTGGGCTAACATGATCTTCCTATTAGATGCCATGTACAGTCTGGACTTTTTCTAGTAGATCTAGTTTTCAGAAATCTCCATACTGAGTTGGTTGGCATGACAATATAGTAATACTGGCTTTTGGGATGTTAAATAGTGGTATTCCCCTAAATAAAGTATAGAAGCACACTACAAGATGTTAAATAATACTTGACTTGGATAACTTATGTATTTATCACAGCAATATATTTATTGCATGGTTCAGATGTTAGCTCTTGAATTTGCATTAAATAGCAAGAACTTGGCAATGTTGGAGGTATAATATAATACAATCCAGCAGTCACTGTGGTGTATATATAGAATAGTCCCCACCTATTTGCACACTGTACTACATCTGTCACCAAACATATAAGAACAAATGAGGACATCAGATGCATCTCTGTTCAAAAGATGGGTCCTGTGAGAAAACGTAGCTGTCACCTGATGGAATAGTTTGAAATATTGGCAGTCTTTTTTAATTGAATATCACTAGAATTATTTGAATTCTGCAGCTGCCAAGTAAATTCATAGCCCATCCACAGAACTACAAACTTCAATCACAGGAATGTGAGAGGAACTACACAAAACTATTTCTCCCCCTACTGATCTGTATCGTAGGAACTTGAAATTAAATGAGCTTTTAACTTATTTCTGTCTCACCTGTCTCTTGCTGGGGATTTGAGTGTATTGTCACAAGTTGGTGAAACGGGGAGGGCTAATGGAATATTTCACTTAAAAAAAAGTATTTGTATATATTGTACACAAGGGGGAAGTAAAAAGAATAGTAAAATACAGATACAATTCCTCAGTGAATTTTTAAGCAATTTGCTTCTACAAACCAAGTGAGCCCTTAAAAGAGGTAATGGATATCTGCTTCTTAATCTAATTCACTTTTAACAATGAGCACCACTGAAGTGTAACAGAGTCAAAATTACAATATCATCTCAATTTTAAAAAGGTATAGTGGCTGATATAAGTCTTATCATCACAAGTGGAACAAGTATAACCATGAATGTATAGGTCTTATTTAAAGGTTTTTATTTCCACTATTTCAATCATTTTCACAATGATATGATCACTTATGGCGTAACTCCTCAGTAAACTGAGACTTTTCCAGTTTAGAATGTCAATGGTTAGGTTGGCTCCTCAATTTCCAAATACTTGTACACTTGACCTTCACATAATATATATATATATATATATATATTTTTTTTTAATTTTAAGTTGCACATTTTTCCCTAGATGGAATGTTTGTTCCATATATTTTCCTGTTTCTTCCTTTGATCAGATTGGACAACTTCTACATTTCCTTTTTGAATGTGTATCTGTGAGGCTTTTAAAATTAAAATTAAAATAATCAGCAGAATTCCATTAATTCAATAATTGCCTACAACAGCCTCAATACAAGAACATTTACAAAGAACAAACACTAAACTCGAGAGCTCATGTTCACCACATATTGTAAATAGGGCTGCCTTTTTGCAAGACAAGTCAAAATTGTCCCGCCGTATTCAATATAAAAGTAATACTCTTTATAACAGCATTACTGAGTACATGTTATACTCTTTCAGTAGAAGGCACTCTATAAAACATATTTTTTTAATTACATCTCTGCCATGGCAGAGGAAGCAGTGTTGTAACACTCAACAGCCTTGACCCAAAGTTAGAATACGGAATGTCATTTTCCTCAGTAAATTACCCTTTAAAATAATACATAAATTAGTTAATACATAGATTCTTCATGTTGCTGCTTCAGCTGTGTATTTGGCTTTACAATGACAGTTTTGAATAGAGAAAATTACTCACATTAAGTGAACTAAAATTAAATAATACATTAGACAGTAGCATCCACAAGGCACGAGGCAAGATGCTCAGTGAGTGAGATCCAAGGGCCTCACCGTAGTCCACTCGTAGTCAGTTGGTGGATCTGGTAATGTTCACATTGAGTACATCAATCATCTATATATCTCTCCGCTATTGACAGGTCTCTGTTTTTCCTTAAAGATTGGGCCTTTCAAGTGATTACAAACTCCAGACACAGTTTAAGGGCTCTCAGTTGCTTGGAAACAACAAGTTAAAAAAATTCAATAGCAGTATCTTTGCTTTGCTTCTTTAAAAATATATACACATACATATACACTCACCTAAAGGATTATTAGGAACACCATACTAATACTGTGTTTGACCCCCTTTCGCCTTCAGAACTGCCTTAATTCTACGTGGCATTGATTCAACAAGGTGCTGAAAGCATTCTTTAGAAATGTTGGCCCATATTGATAGGATAGCATCTTGCAGTTGATGGAGATTCGTGGGATGCACATCCAGGGCACGAAGCTCTCGTTCTACCACATCCCAAAGATGCTCTATTGGGTTGAGATCTGGTGACTGTGGGGGCCAGTTTAGTACAGTGAACTCATTGTCATGTTCAAGAAACCAATTTGAAATGATTCGACCTTTGTGACATGGTGCATTATCCTGCTGGAAGTAGCCATCAGAGGATGGGTACATGGTGGTCATAAAGGGATGGACATGGTCAGAAACAATGCTCAGGTAGGCCGTGGCATTTAAACGATGCCCAATTGGCACTAAGGGGCCTAAAGTGTGCCAAGAAAACATCCCCCACACCATTACACCACCACCACCAGCCTGCACAGTGGTAACAAGGCATGATGGATCCATGTTCTCATTCTGTTTACGCCAAATTCTGACTCTACCATCTGAATGTCTCAACAGAAATCGAGACTCATCAGACCAGGCAACATTTTTCCAGTCTTCAACTGTCCAATTTTGGTGAGCTTGTGCAAATTGTAGCCTCTTTTTCCTATTTGTAGTGGAGACGAGTGGTACCCGGTGGGGTCTTCTGCTGTTGTAGCCCATCCGCCTCAAGGTTGTACGTGTTGTGGCTTCACAAATGCTTTGCTGCATACCTCAGTTGTAACGAGTGGTTATTTCAGTCAAAGTTGCTCTTCTATCAGCTTGAATCAGTCGACCCATTCTCCTCCGACCTCTAGCATCAACAAGGCATTTTTGCCCACAGGACTGCCGCATACTGGATGTTTTTCCCTTTTCACACTATTCTTTGTAAACCCTAGAAATGGTTGTGCATGAAAATCCCAGTAACTGAGCAGATTGTGAAATACTCAGACCGGCCCGTCTGGCACCAACAACCATGCCACGCTCAAAATTGCTTAAATCACCTTTCTTTCCCATTCAGACATTCAGTTTGGAGTTCAGGAGATTGTCTTGACCAGGACCACACCCCTAAATGCATTGAAGCAACTGCCATGTGATTGGTTGGTTAGATAATTGCATTAATGAGAAATTGAACAGGTGTTGCTAATAATCCTTTAGGTGAGTGTAGATAGATAGTGAAAACCAACTACCCTGACACATCTAAGTCTAAGTCTAAGATGAGCATAGGTACTGTTACTTAAGGATACTGTCTCAGCAAACTGATTAAAATGTAGGACTTCGGGTACAAGCCTGGGGCAGCTGAAGTAATACTCTGACCCCTTTCCACTTCGATTAGCCATCTCATTTGGATCCGGAGGGTCACTCATTGCTCTCTACTCCCACTCCTTCCTTTATCAATGCTTGCTTTGGTTGAGATGCAACAAAAAAGCAGGTCACTGTATCCTGTAATTGGACTCTTCATTTACCGAAATGCTAATGCACTTAAAGGCGTACTAGTGGATTAGGCTATGGAGGGTCACAAGTAGTAAAACTACAAACCATTAAGGGGTAAGAGTCTTTGATAAAATAAGAAAAAGATACTATGTAATAAGAGAAAATACGTAAATGAAGACACGTGCAAAATACTGATTTAAATGTACAGTATTGTGCAAAAGTTTTAGGTAGGTGTGAAAAAATGCTGTAAATTAAGAATGCTTTCAGAAATAGACATGTTAATAGATTATATTAATCAATTAACTAAATGCAAAGTGAGTGAACAGAAGACAAATCTACATCAAATCCATATTTGGTGTGACCACCCTTTGCCTTCAAAACAGCATCAATTCTTCTAGGTTCACTTGCACAAAGTCAGGGATTTTGTAGGCATATAGTCACATGTATGATTAAACAATTATACCAAACAGGTGCTAATGATCATCAATTCAATATGTAGGTTGAAACACAATCATTAACTGAAACAGAAACAGCTGTGTAGGCGGAATAAAACTGGGTGAGGAACAGCCAAACTCGGCTAACAAGGTGAGGTTGCTGAAGACAGTTTACTGTCAAAAGTCATACACCATGGCAAGACTGAGCACAGCAACAAAACACAAGGTAGTTCTACTGCATCAGCAAGGTCTCTCCCAGGCAGACATTTCAAGGTAGACAGGGGTTTCCAGATGTGCTGTCCAAGCTCTTTTGAAGAACCACAAAGAAACGGGCAACGTTGAGGACCGTAGACGCAGTGGTCGGCCAAGGAAACTTACTGCAGCAGATGAAAGACACATCATGCTTACTTCCCTTCGCAATCTGAAAATGTCCAGCAGTGCCATCAGCTCAGAATTGGCAGAAAACAGTGGGACCCTGGTACACCCATCTACTGTCCGGAGAAGTCTGGTCAGAAGTGGCTTTCATGGCAGACTTGCGGCCAAAAAGCCATACCTCTGACGAGGCAACAAGTCCAAGCGACTAAACTATGCATGAAAATGCAGGAACTGGGGTGCAGACAAATGGCAGCAGGTGCTCTGGACTGATGAATCAAAATTTGAAAAATTTGGCTGTAGCAGAAGGCAGTTTGTTCACCGAAGGGCTGGAGAGCGGTACACGAATGAGTTTCTGCAGCCAACAGTGAAGCATGGTGGAGGTTCCTTGCAAGTTTGGGGCTGCATTTCTGCAAATTGAGTTGGGGATTTGGTCAGAATGAATGGTCTCCTCAATGCTGAGATGTACAGGCAGATACTTAGCCATCATGCAATACCATCAGGGAGGCATCTGATTGGCTACAAATTTATTCTGCAGCATGACAACGACCCCAAACATACAGCGAAAGTCATTAAGAACAATCTTCAGTGTAAAGAAGAACAAGGAGTCCTGGAAGTGATGGTATGGCCCCCACAGAGCCCTGATCTCAACATCATCATCTGTCTGGGATTACATGAAGAGAGAGAAGCAACTGAGGCTGCCTAAATCCACTGAAGAACTGTGGTTAGTTCTCCAAGATGTTTGGGCCAACCTACCTGCCGAGTTCCTTCAAAAACTGTGTGCAAGTGTACCTGGAAGAATTGATGCTGCTTTGAAGGCAAAGGGTGGTCACACCAAATATTGATTTGATGTAGATTTTTCTTCTGTTCATTCACTTTGCATTTTGTTAATTGATAAATATAATCTATTAATATGTTTATTTTTGAAAGCATTCTTACTTTATAGCATTTTTTCACACCTGCCTAAAACGTTTGCACAGTACTGTATATAACGACATCTATGTGGGAAACAGTGTACACACTTTGCACAGCACATTATTGACTGAATTGAGCTTTCCCAGCTGACTACACTATCTAGACATTATCTCCTTACAACAATAATGATGGATTATTATGAACTCAATATCTCATATCACCTTTTATGCAAAAGAGTTAAATATACAAAAAATAAGGTATTGAACAATTTAAACAAAGGCTGAAATGTCAGTGAGAAAGTGTTTTGGGCTGTTCTGGAAATCTGTGTTTGACTGTCCCATCACTTACACATTGGTTAAATATTTAAAGCTGTTAGTCTCTTAGTTTGTTTTAATATGTCTGTTCTTAAAAACGTGGACAGACCCAGCATTTTCTTCGACTAATTCTGGGGGTTATGGTCCATGTCCATATATGCTAAGATGGAAATATCACAAAAATGATAAGAAATATAGGTGTGACACTACACTGTGTTCTCCTGTATTTCTAATAAAATCTAGTTTGGATATAATTTTTGTCTATATTCATCCATCAAAGAAAATCTCAACTCAACACATTGAGTTGAATTAGTTTAAAAAGAGACCACTATACGTGTGTACGTTATAGTATCAACGGGATGTCAAAGAACACAGCAGCCACTTGTTACACCACATAACTTCCTTAATGAGAGTACCAGTCCTACTGTTGTGCTATTAGTAAAAGTTATCACCTGTACTGTTTCAGTTTTAAGTTGAAAGCAAAATTAGAGGAAGTTTAAATGCTTTCTGTTGCATCATGGGTGAAAAAAGCAGAGTGATTATCCATTTGTTTCACCAGGAAACAAGTAACACTACTCATATAATTCAACATGTTAGATGGACCAAAACTAGGAAAGCCACATTGGCCTTTTAGAAGAAGCATCTAAAAACAACAACAACAAAACAAAAACTGTTAGAGCAGCAACAGTTTCCAGACATCACTTCTAGTTAGTATGATGAGATGATGTCTGGAAAGGACAGCCGTATTAATTTGTTTAACTTTTTGTGTTACGTTTCAGTTACCCTTTGCAAAAATGCATTTCTGAATGTCACCTTGGCTCATTACAGCAATTTCATGCTCAATCACTCTTTTAAGCTTTTAAGCAACACGCTCACATTATTTGTGAAACCATAAAGACATGCAAGTGTTCCAAGCAACTTATAGACTGGGTATTTGTTTATTCATTTAGATACAACAGAGCTGCGTAAACAACTGTGTTGCCCATTAGTTTACTCAATTTCAATTTTATGCTTCTTTGGTGGATGTTGAAATCTTCAAGGGGACCTGTCCTGGCAAATTAATGTATGACCTTTCAAACAACTTGGGCTTTGTCTCTCTGGTCCAACTAGAAAGTAGAATTAGCAGTTTAATTACATTTTTTAAATCCTCAGTATTTGTATTGTGGAGACTACAACATCACTTGTATGCAACAGGTGTTGTGGGACAATACCTGGACCCTGCCCTACAGGAAGATCCGTAAATATTTATATATGTATTTATTAGTTTGTTAGTTAAATGTATACATTTGTCCACACTGTCCATGCTATCGTTAATTTAGATTGATTTGAAAGTGTGGCCTGATACAAAAGCATTCAGAATTATAGCTTTTCTTTAACCCCAAAATCGTTCTTTTCAAGTAGTTGAATGTGAGAGGGAGTTGGCCATTTTATGTCCTGGTGGTAGGTACATTTTAGTTGCTTTGAGGAACAAAACAAAATCAAAGAAATCTGCACCAATTTCTTCATCAAAAGAGGGAAAGAAGAAAGCTCTGCCAGGGCCTAAACCCAAGTATGTTCTTAGCATGCAAAGTGCCCTGCATCCCCTCTGAGTTTCCTGGGTGGAAGATGATATTCTAGCACAAGGGTTGGTTTATCAGCTAGCCCCCAGCTTCAGCTCACTGCCTCGCTTCAATGGTCCAACTCTCCATATAGTAGCCCAGGGACCAGCTTGTGATTGGAAGCAGGTGAATTCAGCTACATCTGTTCTCCGTGGAGAGTTCAGAGGCAGCCATATTCTACCTTGCCTGTGGATAATCATTCCATTACATCCTCCTAATCATCCATTAAAAAATAACTAACGCCCAAGCAAAGCTAATAAAGAAAGACTGAAGATCAAGCAGGAACATCCTAGAACCTTTTCCTAGGAAATTTCACTACCAGTACACATCTTTAAACACAGTTTATATTTATACTAGGGCTGTCAGTCGATTTAAAAAAATGATGGCCATTAGTTGATTAATTGGTAGATTAATCAGGCACTTAGTAAAATAAGTGTAATGCTCTTTATGTGGTTGTCCTACACAGTAATACTTTAATAAATACAAGGCATTGATATTACAGTAGCCTACAACAATGCTTAACAAAATGGCAACACAAATAAAATAGAAAAAAAAAAAATCAGAGAGTGAGATTTTATCGACAGTGCGTGACCGTGGGGGGCGCACAGATTATTTATCTCCCACCCAGTGTGTGAGATTTTAGCAACAATGATTCAGAGTTTGAGATGGGGCCTCAATGCTTGAGAGCTATGCTAAATAATTTTAATTATAATGCAAAAACAATTACTGTTTAGCTGCAACATGGCAGAGATTCTCCTTCCCCTTTCACCACAGCAAATGCATCTTCAAATATTTAAAGATATCTCTAAATCATTTAAAGATATCTCTAAATGATTTAGAGATATCTGCAAACGGTTTAGAGATATCTAAATAAGGTGCTTTTTAAAGATATCTCTAAATGATTTGCAGATATCTCTAAATCATTTAAAGATATCCGCAAATCAATTAGAGATATCTTCAAATCATTTAGAGATATCTCTAAATGTACTTTTAAATGAGATATCTTGAAATATTTGCAGAAATCTTTAAATGATTTAGAGATATCTTTAAATATTTGAAGAAATCTTTAACTGATTTAGAGATATCTCTAAATGATCATTTGGCTTGCCATAGTACTGTAGCTCTTGTGATGTGATCTCTTGCGTGATTCGCCTTTATAATGTAACACTATAGAAGTGCAGGGCTGGTCAGTTTGACCGATTACTTTTGAATTACTCTGTGTTCCTGAATACACTGTGCAGACCCGTTCTTGGCTTTTCCTAAATATATGTGTAACATACAGGTAACAAAAATGTCCACTATAATTACACTATGGGAGGAATAGAACTAGATGAAGTAACACATGAGAAAGACCTAGGCGTCTACGTGGACTCCTCACTTTCTCCATCCAAACAATGTGGGGAAGCAATTAAAAAAAAAGGCAAACAGAGTGTTAGGGTATTGATAACAAGGGCAGTAATGTAAAGACTGTACAATGCACTAGTTAGAGCTCATCTGGATACTGTGTGCAGTTCTGGGCTTCACACTTCAAGAAGGATATCGCTGCTCTAGAGGCAGTTCAGAGGAGAGCAACCAGACTTATTCCAGGTCTGAAGGGAATGTCCTACTGAGAGACTGAGGGAACTGAACAGAGGAGACTACGTGGGGACTTGATCCAAGTCTTCAAAATCATGAAAGGCATTGACCACATCAAACCAGAGGAGCTTTTCCAGATCAGCAGGGACACACGCACCTGGGGACACAAATGGAAATTGGGCTTCAAGGCATCCAAGATGGAAAACAGGAGGCACTTCTTCACACAGAGAGTCATCACAATCTGGAACAAACTCCCCAGCGATGTGGTTGAAGCTGAAAATTTGGCAACATTTAAAAATAGACTGGATAGGATCCTTGGATCACTTAGTTATTAATGGACACCAAACGAGCACGATGGGTCTAATGGCCTCCTCTTGTTTGTAAACTTTCTTATGTTATTATGTTCTTATAAAATATGTCTACAGCATTTTAGCTGCATAAACGCAAATAGCAATCTCTACATCACCTACAGTCTTTCCTGTGTTTGAAAAACATACGCATTGTATAGCATTAGAAGTGTCTTCTTACAACTGTAGTCAGATTAAGTGGACACAGAGTGATTACACCACAAATACACATTTGTCTCACTGTTTTAACTGCAGTGACGTGTTTAAAAAAAAAGCACTTTGATGTTATTTATAGCAATAATTATAATGTTTTATGTTAATATTTCCATTTAAATACTACATTTGTGCTAGATTTATTTGATTGTTAGCCGTCCATTATACCACAGCATTAGGCTATCAGCGCTTCTGTTAACCATATAATCGCCAGTCATTATAATGAATGAAAAAAAAAAAAATCTGCTCGCTTAAATTGAGAAAATATTGATCGTTGATCAATTCATTAGGCGATTAATAGACCCGATTAATTGAAGCAGCCCTAAGTTATACGTTCTTCAAAATGAATGTAGCTACACATTGTTAGAGTGTGTGTGTGTTAGTATACATGTATTAACATTAACACCATTAAATAGTAAACCTTAAGAGAAATCAAGGAAAATTAACAAGATATGTTTTAGATTACTAAACTGTACTTACAAAAGTTAAAGTTGAATTGACCTCAAGATCACAGGATTGCTTGTTCAGTTTTCATATTATTAAGCCTGGTTGCTGTTGCTAAGAAACCATATCATGTTTTTTTTTTTTATGTGTTGATACCATTGATGGTTGTCCCAATAAAATATTTAAACACTGCTCAGAAATGTTCCATTGGACTTCAGGAGATATTGAAGTCAGGAATTCATGGTTTATAAATAAATTCAGGAGTTCAGACATGTGTAGTAGAAGGTAAATGGAGTTTATTTTGGCCTAGACTCCCTTGCCTGAAGGAACAACAGACTGGCCATGAGATGGAATGAGCCAAGGAGCAGTGTTTGGGGTGGAGGAGGGGTGTATGCTGTGAAAGTGCATTGCCGAATGCTTATACTTCATAAGGTGGATGTCAGGCATGAGATTCGGGTTCCATTTCAGTTGAAAATTCAGGAGTTCCAGCAACCTCAAAAGATGTATGTAGCAAAAGATAAATGGAGTTTATTTTGGCCTAGACTTGTATAAATAAATACATTACACTCATATATTGTATCACTAACATAATTTTGCTGGAAAACAATGCTGGCTGAATCTAAGAGAAAAAATCCTATAAAAATAAGGGGTGAGGGGAACTATTTTGCATTTGCATTTATACAACTTCCACAGTTTCAATTCTCTGTAAGATGATTTATTTTTGCAACTCACTGACTCTTGATATAATGATGCTGATTGAGAATGGACTTATTGGAAATAACATTTAATTCCAGGCCATGATTTGTATTTGTGCCTGGTTACAACAGTGATAATAACAGAAGCAGTTTTTATTTTCTATCTTAAATATTTTAAGAATGTATTTTCATAAACCCAAATAGGGCTAACTTGCTAAAAGTTCTTCTGCTTTATCTCTTTTCCACACATTTAGTTTACAGTACAAAGTCCCCAAGGGCTTTATACATGTGTACAGTGTTCTCTCCCTGGGTCTAAGAGAGACAAAATGAAGAATGCTATTTTTACTTCTACGTTGCACAGACCACACCCTGTATGGCAAAGAGATATACTGCTGCCAAGTGTCCACTTCTAGGATCTGCTGCATATACACTGTGTGCATCTCAATTATACCACCAAATCATTCCCATGAATACATAGTGTTTCTATGTTATTTGACCACTCATGCTTTTCCATCCAGTTTATGACAATACCATTCACAGATGCAGCTGACAACTTATCCATTCCTTTTTACTACCAAAGGCACAGAAGCAATTTATAATGCTGCAGACATTTCCTGAAATCATTTCTCACTAAAGTCTATTTCTCTCTTCATAGTCTAGGTGTGTTCCTCTGCAGCAGAGTCTGCTGTCTGTTTCAATCACAATCATCGGGTCGTGTGAAAATTCGGGTGAATTCTTAACAAATATTTGTAAAACATTTTCATCAAGAATCTCGACTGTCCTACATCTATTTCTCTGTGACAGTATTAGGGATACCTAGCACAGGGTTTGAGGTACAGTGGGATGGGAAATTGTAATGTTTGGGGCAAGGTTGTAGAAGGTAAAATTAGTTAATAAGAGTTTTTAATGTAATGTTCTTTGAAAATCTAACTTATTTATATAATAGCAGCATTTTTTCGCTTGATCAGTTTGGAGTAAATTGTGCAGATTGTATAGAGTCCTATTTGAAAGTTTAATTATTGGCAACAACATGTGAAAACTTCGCAGGAGGATAAAAATTTTGCATGGTATTTATCCCATGACTTTACCTGAAATGTAAATGTCAGTTATGGAAAGCCTTCCAAGAGCAAAATAATGGTTGAAATTTAAGTTATACTGAACAAAAATATAAACACAACATATAAAGTGTTGGTCCCATGTTTCATGAGCTAAAATGAAAGATCCCACAATTTTTCAATAAACACAAAAAGGTTATTTCTCTCAAATTTGAGTTAGTGAGCATTTCTCCTTTGCTAAGATAATCCATCCACCAGCCAGATGTGGCATATCAAGAAGCTGATTAAACATCATAATCATTACACAGGTGCACCTTGTGCTGGGGACAATAAAAGGCCACTCTAAAATGTGCAGTTCTGTCACACAACACACTGCCATAAGTGTCTCAAGTTTAGAGAGAGCGTGACATTGGCATGCTGACTGCAGGAATGTCCACCTGAGCTGTTGCCAGATAATTTAATGTTAATTTCTCTACCATAAGCCACCTCCGACATGGTTTTAGAGAATTTGGCAGTATGTCCTACCGGCCTCCAAAACACAGACCACGTGTAACCATTCCAGGCCAGGACCTCTACATCTGGCTTCTTCACCTCCGGGATTGTCTGAGACCAGCTGAAGAAACTGTGGGTTTGCACAACCAAAGAATTTCTGCACAAACTATCAGAAAGCGTCTCAGGGAGGCTCATCTGCGGCTTGTCGTCCTCACCAGTCTCTTGACCTGACTGCATCTGTGGTGGACATCCCTGCAGTCAGCATGCCAATTGCACGATCCTTTAAAACTTGAGAGTTGAAATCCTTAGATTAGGGCCTAATTAATTTATTTCAATTGACTGATTTCCTTTTATGAACTGTAACTCAGTAAAATGTTTGAAATTGTTGCAATTTGCATTTATATTTTTGTTTTGTGTATTATCTAAAGAAAACAAACTAAAACCTTACAGAAACATTTGTCTTGAGCTGTAGCTGTGCAAAAGTAGAAGGAATGTCAAACAACATCTGGGAGGATTACAAGAAGATTTGTTAGAAAGGCACACCATAAAAGTACCCTCCTTCAAATCAAAACAAAAAAGTGAACAAAGTTGGGTCAGGCTGCATCATGCATAATCAAAGTGGACTACAAACCAAAGTGCACAAAAGTTGGAATATCACAGACTTCATTCCAAAGCTTATATGACAAGTAGACAAAAAAGGGTGCAAAGGGCTTTGATGAATTAATTTTCCACTGGATGTGAAGAAGACAGCATGCACAAATTAGTCTCCTGCCAGTGTCAGTCAAAATAGCACGTCAAACTCGAGAGCACAGAGGAAAAAGAAATTGGCCATTTGTGTGCAGATCATGGAAAGGAAATCCAGGCTCGGCAAAACATTGGCAGATGATGACAGAGTGGATATAGGCCTGAGAATAATGAAAAGTGATTTCATAAAATGTCAAAATGATAAAATACATCACAACGGTTAAATATGTCAAAGTTACAAAACTGTATCTTCACATCTGTAGTCAAAAAGTGGCATCCTGGTTTTTTTTATGTAAGTAGTTTAGTGCATTAGGTATAGAGCTATGAAGTCAATGGGATTTGTCATGCTCTACCTTTTTAAGCTATTTGTTTATGTGAAAGATTATTTCCTGTAAAAACTGATGAGATGATATGAGAATTTATGTAAATTCCAGATCTCTACCTTGTATAAAATATAAATAAAATCTGATAATGCTGCTGCTAGGCTTTGCTCATATAATGTCTTTTACTGTCTTCATCCTAATCTGTTTTACAGTTCTGAATAAGGGATAAGCCATTGACTAATTTTATGAAGATCTTTTATATATTCTGTACATTCACCGATGTCACCCAATCTTCTTTCTATGCAAATCTGAGTTTATATCCAGCTGTATAAATATTTCCCATTGAGAACATGGTGAATTTCACCAGAAAGAAGCTGCTATCATTTCATTATGTTGAGTAGTTTCATGTTTATGTTATGTTAAAACCCTTCCCTATTTTCTTAACGTGTGTAAAGTATTACTGCACTTCACCATATTAAGTATATTATTTAATTTATGTAAATTTCAATATTTTTGTAGATTTCTGATTGGCTAAAGGGATCAGACTACCACATTGAACACTGCTTTGACCTATAGGATTCTTTACAACAAACAATTGGAAGCAATTCCTGCTTCCCCTTTTCTAGTACTATGGCAACCCGCTTACATCCACACTTCAGAGGAGAAAGCTGAACATTCAGCCAGGGGGAAATGAGAAATTGTGGATTATTAATAACGTCACATTATGCAAATTAATTTTATCAGATAAAGCAAAGAGGACATAAAAGGAGTCTGTCATTAGGTTCAGGGCTCTAAGGTTGAATAAAAACACAAAAGGCGATGCCAGCTATTGAAACCACTACAGTAATGTACAGGTTTATGTTTCCAAGTAATTATTCCTGCAGAAGACATATTTCTTGTCAAATGAGAAATATAGGCTGCTCATTTGTTGCAGGAAATACATAAACAAATAGATTCTGTAGGGATGTTAAAATAGAAAAGATTTTTTTGGTCTGTTCATATGTCACGATTAGCATTCACAATTATTTAATTCACTGTTAACTGAATTCCACTTTACTGAAAGGTACTGAACACACTGGTAAAGACAATGTATTACCAACAAAGAGTGTTGGTAGGCAAACACCTAGACCTTTGTCGCTTGGAATTTGTCAGTATTTGCTCCAGGGATTACTGGAGTACATCCAAAATATTGGGTGAATAATGATATGTGACAAGCTATCATTGCATGTATTATATGGATGACAATATATGGTTGACATACTATATTATTATTATTATTATTATTATTATATCACCGTATACATCATGTACAATTACCTGTTGTTTGCAGTATTATAATATTAGTTTATTTTTAGCTTTCAGAAATGTTTGGATGTTTCTCAAAATAAAACCAATAACAACAAAAGTCATTATATTCTTAAATGACTCAGCCTTGTCATGCTGTCCTGAATATACAATAGCTTGCTTTATATACAGATGGGTGACAAATTATAGGCAAAACCAACATAAAGTGTCTCAGTAAGGTGTTGAGCCATCACGAGCGGCCAGAACAGCTTCAAAGCGCCTTGGCACAGATTCTGCGAGTCTCTGGACTCTACTGGAGGGATGAACACCAACTTCCAAAAGATATTCCCTCGTTTAGTGTTTTGATGATGGTGGTGGAGAGCGCTGTCTAACACATCGGTCCACAATCTCCCATAGGTGTTGAATTGGGTTCAGATCTGGTGACTGCAAAGGCCATAGCATATGATTCACATAAGTTTCATACTCATCACACCATTCAGTGAGCCCTCGTGCCCTGTGGATGGGGCATTGTCATCCTGGAAGAGACCACTCCCATCAGGATAGAAACATTTCACCATAGGATAAAGGTGATCACTCAGAATAACTTTGTAATGATTTACAGTGACCCTAAGAGGACAAGTGGACCCAAACCATGCCAGGAAAATGCCCCCCACAGCATAACAGAGCCTCCGGGCCCCCTCACTGTAGGGGTCAAGCAGTCAGGTCTGTACCGTTCTCTTGGTGTCCCACACATGCACTTGCCCACTTGTCGAGAATATGGTGAAGGATGACTCATCTGACCATATCACTTTTTCCTGTAGACCAGTGGCTATGGTTTTGTACCACTGAACTTTCAAATGTGCATTTGTCTTTGTAATGAGGGGTTTATGCACTGCAACCCTACTATAATATCCCTCTTGACGGATTGTTCTTGCTGACAGTCTGAAAACATTGAAACATCTGGATTGAAACATTTTATTTTTTGCCATTTCAAATCACAAATATATTCTAAAACTGGTAGATTTATTTTTCCCAGTTATTTAATTTTGTAAGCTCCAGTGTTCTTGAGCATATTGCAATAATTATTTTGTCAAATTCTCAAATTAATGTATCTTTAAAAAACAGAAACACAAAAGTCTTGTGCTTGCATCCCCAAAAATATATGTACTGGTAGTCCAGACATATATACAGGTGAAGAGGCAGCTGTATATATATATATGAGAGAGAGAGAGACCACTCCAAGTTCAGAAATCAATGTGAAGTGGTTTCAATTTTTTTTCCCAGAGCTGTATATATATATATATATATATATATATATATATATATATATATATATAGTATGGTTTTCTGTTATCTAAATTAGCATATAAGGCAGGCATCTCTTTTATAATATGTAGATTACATTTCTTACTAGCATTTTTCCAGTTGTACAGCACCAGGAGACATTACATTCCTTTCAGAAATTGATTAAAAATACTCTTTACAGTAAGTCATTTTTGGAATCACCTCTAAACTGTATAGCAGAAACTATTAAAAAAAAAGCAATTCATGCAATTCTTTCTGTGCTTCTGTTCTCTACAGGACCAGAAGATGAGCTCTATTTTCCCCCCATCTCTCCTGCAAAAACAATCTGTAGCTATCTGAAAGACCTACTGATTTTGCAATCTCTGAAGGCGAGGTGCTGCAATGTCCTTATCATGGATATTCATGATTCCTTTGCTTTAGAAGTCAGCAACACCTGCTGAATTCCTATTGTCAAGAACTAGGAATAATTATGAGAAGACTCTCAAGTCTTGTTTCATCTTGAAACAAGAAACCATATTAGATAGGGTATTCTTAATACATGAATATTCAAAGGCATTTGTCCCTTTTTGTTTTATAAAATAAAAATTCCATAAAAGCCCAGCAATATCATAAATATGCATGCAGATGTTTCTTCAATGATCCACACACTTGCATCGAAGGTGTTTGTTGTATTTCATACATCAATGAATATGACAGATGTTATTTCAAGAAAGCTTGGTTTTCAGCATCGTTTTTTTTTTACTCTCTCCAAACACCATGTGGTGCTTTTACACTCACAAAAAAGCGATCTAAAGTTTCACCATTTAGCTTTGAGAGTTTTTGAAATGTATACCTTTTACTGTACAGTGAAGATATTGAAACTTTAAAAGGTTTGCATATCAAGTAAAAAACAACATCTTAAGAATCCCAAATTAGTAACATCAGTAAGAATATATTACAACTTGACAGCATTATAAACAAAAACTAATATTAAGAATAAGCTTGTATTTCATTTGGATCTCATTTGAAAATACTAAAATATAAATGACCTGTGAATACAGTAACTTCCAATAAATCATCAATTAAGTCATTGATATAACATCTATATACTATGTAGCCTATATTATATATATAACAGTATAAAGAATGACAAAATAAGGATATTAAGTAATAGGACAATATAACAGAAGCCAAGTGTCAGGGATAGACAAAACAAATGGGAATATTCCATTAATCCATTAAGGTTCTTATAGCAAGTCAGAGAATAGTGCAACATGATTTATTAAAAAGACAAAATGATGCATCTAAAATAGTGGTGCACCACCCCAACCACCACCCCCACCCAACATGTATTATGTTGTTATAAAGAGTGCTACTGACCATAAATTAATAGAAGTCAAAGGCATGTCTACTTGAATATCCTCCTTCACTGGCACAGAGAGAGACACAATGGTGTGGAGGCTGCAAGCAGTGAACCAGTGCGCCCAGGGATCTTATGGAAACTTAGGAAATGTAAAACTATTTGTTGGTTTGTGCCATTGATTATCCTGCTGGAAATAAATGAGCATTGTGTTGCCGTTGTTGTTTCATATATTCTGTTTATGAATATATTTCACACTATGAGATGAGAGTGGATCACTTACCTACTTTCTCCCTTCAAGGTTGAAGCTATGGATTAAAATGATTATTCAATTTATATTAAATGTATTATTAATCGTATGACAGATCATGGCCTCAATAAAGAAAAGCTGAAAAGATAAATTAAAAGACTACCAAAGTGATAGGAAAGCTTGTGCCATATCTTAATATTAACGTCAAGTCATAGCCAATTCTAATGTGTAATTTAACTAGTATTCTGCATGGAGTGGTGAGCAATTAGCTGATGTACTAGTGACCCCTCTGTCTTACAGGTAGCCTGTAGATCTACAGAGAGCTACATTAGTTCTCCTTACAATTCAATAATGATGTTGTTTAGGCTGTGGACTCACAGTGTGAATAGAAGCAGACAACTTGACAGCAAATATATCAGATCGCAAACTGGAGCCAAATCAATAAATAATTGTCTATACCAAATTAAGAGGGGTATAGAAGAAACAAAACTAAATAAATGCAAAAAACCTTAAAAGCACTTTCACTGTGCTGTGAATCAAAACACATCCCTGATTAAGTCCTTGAGAGACACAAATAACAAACAAATGGGTTTCATACACAGTCTCTCATGTCACAGGGATGTGATTTGCAAACATGCCCCTAATTAATTTGAGCTTCATTGGTCTTGACAAACCAGCAAAATATCTTACCGTGTCGGAGCACAACTGTCACTTTATCCAGGGTATCTCATTATCAAAACATCAGCGACAAGCAATGGGATATTTACCTTGTGTATAACCAAGGTATAGCAGAGCAAACCACAACTGAAAACAGATCATTTTCTCACTGCTTTGAATGTAATCTACTCTTTCTCTGAGCCAGTAAAGACTGAATACCAACAGCAGTACAGCTTTTACATTCATACAAAAATAAACATTAGTGAAAAAAACATGTATTTATTTTGTTGAATAAATATTTTGATTGTTATAGAGCAGCCTACAGAGTATAGACACATCCATATTATAAATGTCAACCTACAAGGTGGTGGTCACATGAGCACTTCATCCAATGAAAGACTGTCCAGCATTGTTACTGGCAAATAGGGTACTACGAAGCTTGCGCCCTTATGCACATGCAACGTAAGGCTTAGGTTCACATTTTCATATTAATCAAACGAGAGCAGGGCTGAATCCCAAACCGCTCCCTCACTCCCTACTTCCTTTGGTAAGTGTACACTTCGAGTGACGTTTTACTGATGTGTGCACTTGAGTGAGCAAGGGGGTAGGGTAAGTTTTAGCTCCTATATAGCAGGATATATGCTTATCTTATTTTATTTTACACTTGCTTTTAATCCATGGCAGCTATCGATAGTCATTGAAACACAGTGCAAGTCATAATGAAAAATAAGTGGGTAGTAGGAACCATTACGAGTAAAGTAAAACAACGAAAGTTGTCGGACTATTAAGTTCATACCAAAAGTTCAAACATGGTACATTGACTTTTATTTATTGTCTGTGTCTGCAGATTGAGTTGTGCATGTGAATAATGAACCTCTGCCCTTATGCACCAGAACACCATTCTTCTATTTAATATACTATACTGCAAAACAAATGACAACAAACAGACTATTTCTACTGTGAACACATTTTAACATTGTTACAACGCATGCAACAGCAGCAATTAATTGAACCGTTGCAATGGATTTTCATGAGGGCTTCGGGATAGTGCTTGATCATAACCACATGATCTCAGAGCTATCCATTAAATTGGTCGATATGATACGTGCTTTGAGCCATGGACACCACAGTTTTCTTCTCTGAACCTGGCTCAATATTGCTTTTAACGGGCCTGTATACTCACCTTCCAAGATGCACCTTAAGGAAGCAAACCTAAGCACTGACACTTATTAGCAGTATCTGCATTCCAACACACTGCAGCACTGTTTGTTGTACTTTCTCTCACATCACTTAGGAACAGGGATACATTATCTTGTGTTTCTGTTATAGACTATAGAATAGGTTTGTGTTACAAAGCTGGATTGTAACATCACCATCAGATCAGTGGAATGAAAATCTAATAGCAATGTTTCCAGTTCTTTCTTTGCCACATCTAAAGCACAATCCTTTGAAATATGACCATTATGATTAGATGAAAGCAACAGCAGTTCACTCTCAGCATAATTGATTCTGCAGAACTGATGCAAAGGATGGCTTCTAACATAGAGAAAATCAACATGACTGAACAGCACTGATTTAAATTTCTAATATTACATCTTAGCAAGAACAACTGTGTGTGTACCTGGTAATTAGTGCAGTACTTCCGTCTCTTTCCTGCTTTCTCCTTCAAGTTGAATTCTTTCCTCGGGCCCTAAAAAAGACATTGACGTCATTGGTCTCTAGCCTTCTTAATGGCTTACCTCTAACATCAAATCTCTAACAAAGGTAAGCCAATTAAAAACATATAAACATCATAAAGCCTTAGATAATATAAAAAGCATCTTAAAGACAAGAGAGTGAGAACTATGCATTTGATACATGGCATAAGAACTCTGTATAGAATTGGACCTCAGTTTTACATCTTTGCAAAGGACATTTCACAGGGAAGTCAAGAAACTTGCTCAGGGTACCAAAAAGTGAGGTAATTTTAACTGGTAATTTTCTGGTAACAGAAGGCAAATGGCTAAAGTATAGAGAGTCTTGGGTGAAACCAAGGCAGGATGAAGGCAAATGCTGCGATTGAAACTGGATGAGTTAATCTGCAGTCCCCTGGCATCTATTGTCAAGGAACGTTCAATTTTATGTCCATCTGCTGAAAAACAGGACATAACGAAACCCAGGCATGATTATCACTCATCAGACCTCCTCACTCACTTGCAAATTTCTGTATTTCTACTTACATACAGAAGGCTAAATATGAAGTCCAAATATGTAGATATGTGGATTAGCAACCAATGAAAAGCTGTTCAGGGTTATTAACAGCAGTTAATCTGTCTGGTATCATTTTCATTTGTCTATCTACCGTTCTGTGAATTGTGGCCAAGAAAAGAGACAGAAAAAATTATTTGTTCATTTTGGTGGGAGAGGTAATAAGCACTTCTGGTAAGACTGTGCTGGTTGATATTCGGCAAAATGCATTACTTGAGGGCTGTGGATCTCTACACACAAATTAAATGTTGCCAACTCTTATGAACCTCCCATATTTCCCATGAGGTGAGGCAGATAACCCAAATAACTCCCACTCCCCCTCCATACAGACTCATTAAATTAACAGATAAGCACTCTTCAAGTTTGACTGTTTAATCATAGGCACAGCACACCATAACTGTCTTTCTATCATTACCATTTAGGTTTACATGTCATAGTTAGAAAAGTTTCATGATAGTATCTACCCTCCTTTTGCAGTTAGAGAAAGAGATGCATATTAATAAATGTATTGTAACAGAACTGCTGCCTCCAAATCTATGCTCAACTCTTGCAATTGACTACTGATACAAAAGCTTTTGTTAAGGCTTCAGAAAAAGCATAAAAACAACAAAGTCTTAAAGCTTAAATCACAAATCAAATTTAAAATGGTCTTCTTAGGGGAAAGACAGTACAATGTCCTTAGAAAGTTGCGATTCATTCATCAGCCTTCCAGACTAATTGGTGGAAATTCCCACCGAGTTGCAACTCGTGCTGGAGGCCAAAAACAGGTTAGATCAGAGAACGTTGAACCCTACAGCCCTCATCTCCGGGAAATAAGGTAAGTTGACTATTTAGGCTATGCCAAGCACTGAATTTGAGTTGGAGAATTGAAATATGACAGGCTTGGAAGTCTTCTTAAGGCAAATTTGAAATTGAACCACAACTTAAGTAGCAACCTTAAAACCTGCTTTTTTCAATTCTTAGACTTATTTAGACAATATCAAAATACAATAGGTCTGTCTGAACACTGGTGTCTCAAAGCTTGGTGAAGATAATTCCGTTAAACTATTTTAATCATTTCAAAAGAGCTGTACAGAAAAATACATCAGTTTCTACAGTTTTTGACATTTTGAACGACTAAAATTGCTAAAGTACTTATCACTGTTTGGTACAAATTTTTCACCTGCTATTGCTTCAAGACCACTATGCTTGTATCTAAGAAGAAATCAATACTGTATCCTCTATAATAGAATTGCACCTGTACTCAGTTCTAGTCCCATTCTAGTGAGTAATGCTGTTCTACCTTGAATTGTAAGTAGCTACCCCAAGCTTCATGATATCCATGTACCCGAAAGAAGGGGAAAGTAACGTGGTACAATACATAATGGAAAATGCACTCCAACATCTGTAAAATAAATGTCGGAGAATAAACCTCACACACTGTCCATTATAATGTATTCTGTTTGGTCATAGTGACTTTTTAAATACATAAATAAATACTGCCAAAGTTGGTTATTGATTGACTTATTGAGTATGCTACACTCATGAGATATGATAGTACATGTTTAAAAAATATTTAGTACGAAAACAGTTGTAGACTGTCAGTTGTAGTGTGTATGCCTGCAAGCGTGTGTGAGAATCCCTATGAAAGGTGTGTAATGTTTGTTCAATACGGCAGTTGAAATGTGGCCTGTCTTTGCCAACCATGAAATAGGTACATAATGATATAAGCACCCTACTGTGGTTTTAGTTTTTATTTCTTAGCCTTTCAAGGAAGATATCAGTATGTGGATTTTTCTTTTGATCCAGGCATCTGCTCCATACTGCCAGAAAAAAAAAAAAAACGCTAGAGATTTGTAGCTCATTACCAAGCTCCACAAAATGAAGGCAGTTGTAAAATGATGTAGAAATCAGACCCTCACTGCAAACTGAAACAAAATATTGAAGTATGCAGCAACATAATGGATAATATGTTACAAGGCTGTGGAAGAGAAAAAAAAATACAGACAGGCCATATGGAGTACACTGAGATTTCATATAAACAGTCTTGCCTTTGAAAATTGTGTTGAAAATATTTTTACCAGAATTGTATGATCTCTGGGCACATTTCTAAATAAAGGTGATGTCTAAGAGAATTTTGCACTATATCCTCACTTTCACTTGGTGGCTGTGACTATTAAAGAAACGGAAGTGTGGCCTGCAGTATGTCCACTTTTGGTTTTCAGTCAGCCCTGATTAAGACTACTCTAAATAAAGATTAATCAGCAGTGTCTGCCAAAAGCTCTCAAAGTGACTGACATTTACAACCACTGCGCTATAAATTCAGTATAAACAACAGATGAAATGAGGTCATTTGGTTTTGTTATCATGGTGGCAAGGAAAGGTGCTCTAGCACACTAAGAGAACGAGAGAGAAATCAGATGACAGCCTCTATGTCTTTTTCTCTGCTGTGGGCAGTTTTCCCTTCTCACTGCTCTTCTAAAGGCAATCCTTGAACCGGCTGTGCTTTTCATAGCTACTTGGTTACATCAGCTGTAAAGTGGGGAAGAGAGTCTCCCATGAGATCTTCCCTATTGTTTCTGTCTCAGAAAGCCTTTCTTCAGGGACCTATCCTTTATACATGTCACGTTCCTCTACAAGTGGCGTGACCTCATTTCGTTGCAACTGATGCTGCCAAATTGCACTAAGATGCTTTTTCAAGAGAACTTTCAGGAAAACGGTCCGCCACTCTTTTGGATGCCGGATGATTCAGCACCAACAGCCTCATCAAATACTTCAAATAAATGTACAATCAGGTCTGAAGCTTGCATAATAAAAACATAAAAAGTGGGGTGTTCAATCTGGGAAATACAATACACTAGAAAATCATTTAATTTCAAAGAAAATGCTTTAGGTTATATTGTGTTGACAAAATAGAAGCTTTTTAGCATGTCTCCAGAGTCTGACCCTAAAGAAATGTTCCTTGTTTGATCTATACTGGGTTTTGTTTTTCAGCTAAGCTGGTGCTGGGAAGCTTTGAAGAACAGCAGCAGAATCAAAGTTGGGGTTTGATCAAAAGAACTACATAGTGCATGTTAACATTTTTTTAAGAAATACATTTGAAAATTACTATAAATTATATATTTATAGGGTCTCCACAAATTATTGTTTTAAGCAGGCAGTGTTCAAGGGATTATACCATTCAGGAACAAAATAATGTAAAGAGAACAGATGTTTTAGTTTACTAACGTATCTCTGCAGTGAAGTCCAGAAATGTTTTTTCTTGCAGTATGTAACTTGTCTTATCCATTTTCTCAGTTTATGTCTTGGCCCACTAATAAAATATTAGATTAGCTGTATTGGAATGGGCACGCATACAAAGATATCATGTCTGTTTGTGAAAATGTAACGGTATGATCATAATCATAAACCTTTGTCCTTCCACTGCTGGAAAAATTCTTATTCCTTATTCTTATTCCTTCAGCTGTCATCATCCATTCAACACTTAAACATCTCTATTTTGCCATGCCATCTTCCAGGAGCTCATTATGATGTCTCTTAGGTTTATTATGTTGTACATGCAACAATGATCAATTCTCTCTGCTGTGTGCCTGGCCAATCGTCAAAATATTCGCTTCACTCTTGCAATGACATAAAATACTTGCTGGCACTCCTGGCCTTGTTTATTTTCCTGACATCTTCCCATGATTTTTTTGGTCATTGATGTGTGGATCCTTTTAACATTCTGTGTCTCTATTTCACAAAAAGGCACCACCCTGGATCTCTCTCTTTTAGAGTTCATCCATACAAATATGTTGATTAAATCCTATAAATGTACAATATATACCATATTTAATAAGAGAACACTTCTAGCAGCCAATTATTTAAAGGCAGTACTGGTGTCTCTATTATAGCACCTTTCTCACTTTAGAAATACACTTTATACACTGTATTGGTTCTTTTTTGTTCTTTATTGCTTATAGCACCTGCAGATTTCTAAATTTAAATGATGCAAGGAAACAAATAGATAAATAACTGCAGCATTCATAAAGCTGATTCAGACTTCCCTGAATATCTTATTTAGTGACTTTTAAGAGCATACTGATTTATTCCCCTTACATGCCACAGCGCAGGGCTTTTGTTTGTACAGCTTGCTTTTCGTTCATTACCGTATGTGTGTGTGTATGTCAAGTCAATCATTTTTGAATTTTTAAAACTATAAAACACTGCAGGGGACAATAGCATTAAGCTGTGCGTTCATAAAGACTGTTGAAATTCTCCATGACAGGAAAGGCAAGATGTTTCCCAAATTGTACAGCACATAACTATAAAACCAAATGAGAAAATAATCTTCTGTTGCACAAAAATAACAAATAATCCATAATTCTTTTCCCCTGCTGATTTCTGTTATCAGTTGTTTTATATATATTTTTGTTTAGTTTGTTTAGCTTGCTTAGTTGATTTGCAGAGCAGCACAGACTGTTCAGAGATAAAAGAAACAAGAATCAAGGTGAAAAGGCAAAAAATGGTACACATCAATAAAGGTGCGAAGGTAAATACCTGAGACCCAGCCAGCTGCGAATATGCTTGCATCACAGAAACCGCTCGTATATTATGTTTCTGAGTGACAGTATTGAACACCACAGTTGTCAATTGTTTGTAAGGATAATAATTGAGTGTGAAGGGTTGGAAAATGAGCATAGAATTCATAAAGGTAACAGTGAAAATGTTTAAAAAAAAATACATCATGCCGGGACATTGCAAATAGATTTATAAAACAGCCATTCAATTATGCTGACAACAAGGAGTATACATGCACAAGAGATGCGTATGGAGGATACGAACAGTGCTGACTTGGGGTGGATTGAGGGGGGACAGTGGTTGGGGAATACCATTGGGGGGAAACCATCAACATTCAATATTGTACATAAAGCCTATGAAGTATATCAAATGAAGCTTAACCCTCTGGAGTCAGTCTGCTTATTGCTGTGGCTCCAAGGTGCTCTGTATGGAATAAACCAGCTCAATTTAAGTCCCCTGGCCACTTGGTGGTCCTTCGCTAAATTTTCACCTCTACAAATATACATTGATTTTGCCAAAAAATTTGAAAGTAACCTATTAATTTTACCTTTCTTTAATTAGAACCCCCTCAAACACACAAAGTAATTAAGTATTAAGCACAGTACTTTTAAAAACAAACATTATTTTTAATTAGGAGTAATTACAATGTATTCCAGTAATCCAGTAATTTTAGTAATCTAATTACCAAAAGAAATACCTGCAGAATTGAATTCCCTTACCTTGTATATTTACATGCTCCTGTGCCATCTGTGTCAGGAGAAGGCAGATAAGTTCACTTTGATGCACTTACTAAAGGTGCACTTCTACAAATAACACCTTAAAACAACCAACTAATTAGTGACCAGATCTATGGAAGTCTCTCTCTCTCTGCTATCCATTCTGATTAAGCAATATTGATTTCCTTTTCCAGATATACAAAGGTTCATCAAGAAGGTAGCTTGAAAATACTGTTAACAGTCATTAATTACTGTTGCTCCCATTACATTATTAGAAAACATGTAATGATATTACCTCGAGTAAACTCTGAACTGGATTTAATTGTATGCATGTATGAATGTATGTGCTATTTTTCATTTCCCTTCATTTCTTTTAACATAAACAGCAAAATGGAATGTATTACTCAATAATGAGACCAATGTTTTTTGGCGCTATCCCTACACATTGAGCAACTTTTCATTTGTTTTCTTCGTTGGGTTGTATTTCAGCCGTTTCTCTTATCACACACATTGCTCTGCCAGCCTGTGACAATTCATGTTGCACTGTATTGCCTATTAAAGTATTTTGCTGGCTTATGTCTTGTCTTTTCACTCAAGTCATTAAGGCAGTTAACGGTCACTGCACACATCCGTCATCAGCTGAGAGCACATGACAGCTTGCTGACAGCCCTCGAGTTCACTAACTTTTCTTTATTTTCTTTTTCCACAAGATGGGCTACTGTGTCTGACAATCTGAAGAACAGATCAGACACAACTCTGAACTTCACACTGCCTCCTCAAGACATGTATTCATTAACATAGTCACCTTTCAGACTTAATTTGGTGGACATAATAAAGCTTTGTTTTAACCTTTACCTCAGAACTACGTTTCTTTTTCATTTTCTTGTTTATTTTGTGAGAAGGGTCATCCAGTGGATACGTTGCAGCTACACAGAATGTCAGCTTTTTCAAATGTATTTCCTTATGGCCATTTGTATTATATATTGCATTTAACTTTTAAAATGACTTTAGTGTAACATTCTCTGGTTTACCTTTGATTTTTAAACAGGCCAACTGTAAACATAATGAATCTACATATCGTTCAACATAGTGCAGTAATAGAGTTATAACTACAAGGAACCAGAGGGCCAGTGGCAGTTGTAGTCCCTTTCAACTGGGGGGGCATGGCTGGGGCCAGGTGTAATATTTGGGGGGCCATCAATTTCTCTAGGGGGGTGCGGCAGGGCTGGGTGCTGACGGTGTCTTGTCTGCGATGTTCCCAGGTGTGTGTGTGAAGGGGGGGTTGTGACAGTGTTTTGTCTGCGGTGCTAGTTAGGGGCCACCCCTGCCCCCCCTCAGAACCGCTACTGCAGAGGGCTGGAATTTTGGCTCCAGCTTTTGAAAAAGAGCACAAAATAAAGCACAAAAAAGTCTTTAAAGACTCTACATTTCGGTTTAAATGCCAACTGTTAGCTAATATCCTCAAGGATCTTGTGAAAATGAAACATCCGATGACAAGAGAAAAAAAAATCTTAATCAGAAACCTGGAAAAAGAACTTGGCGTAATCAGCCATAAAATGTTAAAGGATTTGACTATGCCTTTTGATGGTAAATGCAGTGTATCTAACATTCCCCTAATGCACAGCAAGAGAACATTGTGTCAATATCATTAATTTCCTGATATAACCAAATCAGCCTAAAGTAAGTGATAAAGACCATCTTTTTTCAAATACCCTTTCAGGTGACTTCAGTCTGTGGAAGGGTAAATGAGTGTATTTACATTCATAGGCAATTATCCTCCTTCAGAGTTTGTGCTTCACAATCTCCTCCTTGGATATGATATTTCCTTGAATTAAAAAAAAATTAAAAATGGCACGGACAAAACTAGAAGGGGCTTGCAGCAATGTTAAATGTAAATTGTGCTGGGTTATCGAATTTAAGAGTGACAGAATAGGAATGAAACCATTTAAAAATGAATAAACACATGGGGTGCCTTTCGGGTGAGATCTGTAACCTTTAATTCAATGCAAATGCATTTTTCCAGGAAAGGAAATTAAAAACGTAAAATCTAGTCAAAAATCTGTGAAAATCTAGTCTAATGTTTTTAAACTGAATTATGCCTTTTCTAACATTCAGGGGAGGGATACAAGCAATTGGGATCTTCACTGGATAGATAAGATCAGTGTCCAGTTACATAAAAAACCTGAATAAGTGAACACTGAATAAGTTGTGTTCAATATGGCTTGACCCCTGAACTAGCGTATTAATTTAATTGTATTAAGATACTTAAGCAACCGACTTAAACACAAGGAACAGCTCAGGGGAAAGCTAAATGCAATCTTCATTAAAACTGTTTAATGCAACTGGCCACAGGTCTTTGGACTGATTTTTTAGGTTCAGAAGTCCATAAAGAATGCTCAGTGGAAAGTATCATTGCAGTCAGGGGACATCATGTTTTGTTAACACTAAGATATGGAAGACCTACATTTTCTATTTGTTTTATATTATTTATTATGTTTTTTTCTTTAATTTACTTCTGAGAAAAGGTAGCCCAAGGAGAATATGTAAAACATCCAGTGTAGCTCAATTCATGCAAAATCAGGAGGCGAATGCTGTTTATTTGTGTTGTGTGTTTGTTTAATATGCCTCTATATGAACCCAACATTTAATACCAATAAATACTCCCCAGCATCAAAGATTCTCAGCAGTTCATGTCAGGAAAGCTTAAAACCATGGCATGCTCTGTTTATCTTTGTAGTTCATTTAGAAACCACTGTCATCCATCTATCTTTTGAGGTCTGCCAACATGGAATCCAATTCCACCCGTGTGCCGTTTTCAAAGCACACTTTACCTAACATCCTGAGTCAGCTTTGACAGACCTCCATAACTCAAACAATTTATGATTTGGGAGCGCTGTTTAGAGTGCAGCTGGCTTGTGGATCCTTTATTGATTGCAAAGATAAAAATGAATGACAAGCTATGTGTTTCCTCAGAGCAGGCAAATTGAAAATAAAATAAAACCAGTATAGTGGAACAACCTGCGGCACTAATATATTCATATTCATCTATATGTCAGATTTCAAAGTTTCTTTTGTTATGACATTACTGCGCCTAACAGCAACAACGGGAGGTTTTATTTAAAACAACTCTTTTCATGTTCAACTGCTGCAGACTTCCTGTGTTTGCAGCATCTGAGGGGAAATAATAACTGAGAAATATCTCGGAGTGCCGATCACTGACGTCAAATGTCTCGAGCAGGGGTTCTGATAAATGTGCTCTCAGAAGAGATGTGAATTAAATAACTAGTCCGTATCATGGCAATGCTACCAATTATTTTCTCTGGGAAGGGAAAGGTGAACGGCTATATCAGAGTATCCAAGATAGCTGCCATCACATGTTTACAAGTGTTTACAAATACCACACCCCAACAGCTGGGGGGCTAGAAAATACTTTTTGCCAAATGCAAGCAGTCCTTCTGTCTATCGATATACAAACTGTCATCTGTCAAAATAAATAATAATCTTCTGCAGGATGGTGTAGATCATATCACCTATACACTGCTAAGACAGAAGGAGATGGCATATCACTACACTGCAAAGACTTGACCACTTTACAGACTTGAACCCCAGTGAGAAATAACTCCTAACTACTCATTCTGATTCGGGGTCAGGAATGGGCTAAAATCCCCCAGACTGCTGACCTTACCCAAGGTGTTATTTGACCAAATTCCCTGTAGATGTCCTTGTTCTTCATGCTTACATACAAAATGCAATAATTCCCAACACATACAATACACAGCTGGGCTGACAACTCGATTTTATTGTGCTACCACAGAATTTCCCAAGCTTCTGCAGAATGTATTTGCAAAAAAAAAAAAAAACCTGTTTGAATGAATACAACATTATAATTGAGAAATAAAGTATTGATCTGGTGAAGATTGACTTGCACAGGAACAGAACAGTATGGTTTATCAGATCAGGTCACACTTTTTTCTGGCTTACCTGAAATTATAATTATTGTAATTATGATTAAGCATTAGTGTAGGACCTTAAGGCATCGATGATGAATTTAAAATGGCAAATGTAAGTCTCCTAGGGGAGAATTGGATCAAAAGCTCTTGCAGTAACTGCAGGGAAAGAGTTGATCAGTTGCAGCTCCCAAATACATTATGAATCCCATTTGATTCATCACGATGTACTTGGCCATTTTCGTGTGAGCTCAAAGTGAGGCTCCCTGCACTGTCAAAGGATTTAATAAACCTATGTATTTACAAAACAATCAAGAAGACTATGCCTGTTTATTTGCCATTAACACATTAAGGGTGGTTAGCACTAAACACTCAAGAGAAGAGTTATAAGTTTTCAACAGAAGAAGAAAACAACTATAGGGAGAGAAGAAAGTTAAGGAAAGTAGCAGATATTGTAACTTGGTGGCAATATAATGGGTTCCCCTCAATCTATCTTTGGGACTCATCTCAAAGTAAAAACAAACAAAACATATCCAAATGTTGAGTAAGAGAGGACACAGAAAAACACAATGGACGGGGGGCAAGCGATCTCTTGTTTTACTGCATTTTTGTTATAAAAGTCCCTGTCATTTTTCTATGACTGGAAGAAACAAAACATGTAAATAAAGACAGACTGATTAAAATACCTTGGCCTTTAATGTATATAGTTATTGTGAAACTGTGAGCTGTATAAATCATAGTCAAGTAAAATAACCTTTACATAAATCACCTTCGCATCAGTATAAGCAAGAAAAAAAACCTGAATCTGAGATATGGAAAAATGTAATTAAGATGCATGAAGCAACAGACACATATAAGAAGTGTGCCTGGCTTTTTGCAAAGATCCAACATGAATCTTAATATAGGAATATATTTTAATCTGGTTCAGTCAAGTTTTTCTCCCACTGTGACAAGGTTTAATATTCTCTTACATAGATGGGTGCTGGGGATATGAAGGTTGCACATAGTAGCTTAAGATTATGAAGCAATGACTGCCCATTTAATTTATTTTTTAAATACATATTTTATGATACTATACTATATGAGATCTACCATGTGTAGCAGTTGTAGAAAATCTAACTATTTTTTTAAATAATACAAATAATTGGGACTATTTTTATGATTTTGTTATGTTGTTCCCTTGGCATTATCAGAGAGAGCAATTTTATGTTCTTCATTTACTCACTCAATATGTTCTGATTCCAACAAAAGTGATTAAGAAATTGGAAAGCCAGCAAATCAGAAGCCATCTGCTTATTAAATCCCATGTCACAGTGTGTTTATAAGGAAGTACTCCACAGAGAGAGCAGTACTAAACAACCCGAGAGAGAGTGCATATTTCAGTATCCAGGTATTCGCAAATGCATTGCTTTGCCTTCATTAACTCATTCAGAAAATGTAACTCAGGGTCTACATGAAAACATGAAATGCAGAAAATGATATTGCTTGAAGTGATAGTAAACCATGTTTAAGTGATAGTTATGGTAAGGCCTGAACAAAACTCAAAATGTGTTTGCTCTCTTCCGTCAGTATACAAGGCACACTACCTATTGAACCTGAACATCCATTTTGTCAACCTTTTACACAATTATTCAATCATAATTAAAGTTGTACACATAGGTTTAAGATCCTACTGAAAATGCTTAATTCTTAACAAGCACAAGAAGGCTTGAACTCTATCAAGTCAGCTACTACTTTACTTTTCATAAGCTACCCACAATACTACAGCTTTAGATTCCGCTTTATTTTGATTATCCAAATCAATTCTTATATACAGGGTATCACCAAAAATTATAATTTCTTTAAAAAATAAACACATTTCACAAATTATTAGATTGTTCCATTTATTAAGAACTTTCCAACTGTCAATATTTGCAACTGAATGAAAGATATTTCATCTAAATCAAAAACAAAATGAACCTTTCCTATTTTTTTATTGATTAAGAACACAGGAATTTAAGGCTGTCCAACAAAGCAAACATGTATTTTGGTGTGAAATTTACAAATAAATAAGATCTGAATGTTATGATACCATAGTCTTCATCTAGTACTTGCTAAAATACTACTACTACAAATAGTAGGGCCTTATATAACCCAAATGTTTACTTGTATTTCATAACATGTTTTCTGAAGATAAAACAAAGATGGTTTTGTTTAGGAAAAGCTATTGTAAGAGGATCAGCCATAGGCGTTTCATCCCAAGGGAGCATGCATCCCTTCTGTATTATTGTCCTTGAGGTCATAGCAAACAAACAAATGGTAGGAATCCACTTGAATGCACATGCAACTCCAAGTCATAAGGCTCAGAGCGACATTCCCATACTAACGGAGAAGAGGTTGTTTGTTTGTGTCTTTATATTCAAGAAAGATCAACACATCTTCAATACACTGTATGTGTAAGATAGACATCATCAAATTAGCAAGTACTTTTAATGATTTAACCCCCTGCCCCCACCCAGAAAAACAAACACACACACAAATAAAGCAAAGCAAGTACATCGTGAAAATTCCTCAAAAAGATTGGATGTAATATCTCTTTTCGGTCTTTCTTTCTGTCTATTCTTTCTTTCCTGTTTCATTCTTGCTTTATTTATGCACCAATTAAAGTGTATTGATGGGCTTAGTACAGCAAATTAATTGCTTTCATTAGGTCCTTCAAGCCACACTGAAAACTCTCCAGGGCTACAATAAAAGGCCAGAAATCAGACTGGAACACAGTCGTGGCAAAAGATAGATGAGCACTAGATGCATCCAAGAATGAAAAGCATTTTTCAGCTGGGTGGCATGTCTTAGGCCCATAGTCATGCACATGGCAGGATAGCATGAGGGAAGCAGGTGTATTTGGTAAACAATTTATTTTATTATACTGGCGGCTGTGAAAATACACGGTACCTACAGATCCTGTAAACAATCTCGTCTAAAAAACTCTGAATTGCGGTTGTAAATACAAAACAAAACAAAAATATGTATTCCAAGGACAATGAATTTTGTTGGCAAGTTGGGCAACTTCGTTTTGCTTTACAATATGCAGGGTCATTAAGGCAACACATGTTATCCCATTGACACATGCTTTCATTTCTAGCGGAGGCCAGTGGTTATTTAATATTAGGTTTAATGATTTTGGGCCTCATGGGAACATCCTTTATTAATCTTTATTACATTATGCTTCGTAGCAATCGTCCTGCTGCTTAAACGCCAGACAATAACATGAATAATATATATTGAACCCACTCTCAAACTATTTTGGAAGATATATGCCACAGTTAATAAAAGTATATGGTAGGGCTAAAGACTACTGTGTATTTATTTCAAAGTGCAGTAATGTATATGTTGTGAATAATTCATTACATTTTAAAAACTAAACCTTAACTTGAAGATCATTATACTGGTTGTTTTTCTTTCAGGATCACTGTTTGTGTATTTATATGAAAAAACAATCTTTCAATTACTTCTACAGTAACTTTTATTCATCATCAACAGCCAAATATGGTGGGATGGTATCTGTTTAATAGAGGCTGTGTACATGTGCATATTGGGGGAGGTATTATATATATATATATATATATATATATATACACTCACCTAAAGGATTATTAGGAACACCTGTTCAATTTCTCATTAATGCAATTATCTAACCAACCAATTGCTTCAATGCATTTAGGGGTGTGTTCCTGGTCAAGACAATCTCCTGAACTCCAAACTCCAAACTCCAAACTGAATGTCTGAATGGGAAAGAAAGGTGATTTAAGCAATTTTTAGCGTGGCATGGTTGTTGGTGCCAGACGGGCCGGTCTGAGTATTTCACAATCTGCTCAGTTACTGGGATTTTCACGCAAAACCATTTCTAGGGTTTACAAAGAATGGTGTGAAAAGGGAAAAACATCCAGTATGCGGCAGTCCTGTGTGCGAAAATGCCTTGTTGATGCTAGAGGTCAGAGGAGAATGGGCCGACTGATTCAAGCTGATAGAAGAGCAACTTTGACTGAAATAACCACTCGTTACAACCGAGGTATGCAGCAAAGCATTTGTGAAGCCACAACACGTACAACCTTGAGGCGGATGGGCTACAACAGCAGAAGACCCCACCGGGTACCACTCATCTCCACGACAAATAGGAAAAAGAGGCTACAATTTGCACAAGCTCACCAAAATTGGACAGTTGAAGACTGGAAAAATGTTGCCTGGTCTGATGAGTCTCGATTTCTGTTGAGACATTCAGATGGTAGAGTCAGAATTTGGCGTAAACAGAATGAGAACATGGATCCATCATGCCTTGTTACCACTGTGCAGGCTGGTGGTGGTGGTGTAATGGTGTGGGGGATGTTTTCTTGGCACACTTTAGGCCCCTTAGTGCCAATTGGGCATCGTTTAAATGCCACGGCCTACCAGAACATTGTTTCTGACCATGTCCATCCCTTTATGACCACCATGTACCCATCCTCTGATGGCTACTTCCAGCAGGATAATGCACCATGTCACAAAGGTCGAATCATTTCAAATTGGTTTCTTGAACATGACAATGAGTTCACTGTACTAAACTGGCCCCCACAGTCACCAGATCTCAACCCAATAGAGCATCTTTGGGATGTGGTGGAACGGGAGCTTCGTGCCCTGGATGTGCATCCCACAAATCTCCATCAACTGCAAGATGCTATCCTATCAATATGGGCCAACATTTCCAAAGAATGCTTTCAGCACCTTGTTGAATCAATGCCACGTAGAATTAAGGCAGTTCTGAAGGCGAAAGGGGGTCAAACACAGTATTAGTATGGTGTTCCTAATAATCCTTTAGGTGAGTGTATATATATATATATATATATGCCATATTTTTGCATGATTCAAGCAAATATTTATATTCCTGAACTACAGGCAGGTACCAGACCCGCCATGTGTCGTGCTATAGTTCTGAGGGCCTTGGGGAGCTTGGCTAACTATTCCGTTGATCTCGGGCCTGCACCAACATCAGAAATATCTGCTCATGGAACGAGGCGTTACAGTCTTTCCTGTGTTTTTGTGAGATTCTAAATCCTTGAAGTTGTAATTCACTTGAAAAGGTTCTGTTTTGTTTGAAAACACCTGCTCCTTTTCACCCGAGGCAAATCGTGTCCGTGGTGGAAAAACAACCAGCTAATGAGTTTTGGCTTAATAAAATTTCCAATCTTTTCTTCCTAATTATGCATTCCAAAGGGCTATCACACACAAGAAACAGACGCTGGAGCACCTTAGGAATGATTCATTCTTTTCTAGCGATTGCTGCTCTTTGTAGGACAGACAATATACTTGTGTTAGGATCATATGGTTATTATTTCAGCATGCTTGCATTCTCATTTAAATTCCTTTTGCTTGTTTAATAAATAAATAAATAAATAAATAAATGCTGTAGTGAAAACACTGCATAACATAAGCCTCGGCACTGGAACAAACTGTCTCACCCTGACCCAGTTATGAGCACTCGCAACAAATGTAACAATAGCAGAACTGTAATTTTCATAAAAGGAAATGCATGGTTCAGCAATTACAGATCTTATTTGAAAATCACAGTCCTTAAGTTGCCAAAACAAACCTAAACTACTGCAGCTTGCTTTGAATATCATTCCTCCATGGCAAGGTCTACATTGTCTGGCAAGGTTTTGTTTCTAATCAAGTGACACACTGCTCTAGTGCAGGATTACAATTGTCAAAGAGAAAATTCATTTTTTCAACACTATTTTTTCATCCTGCTGCTGCATTTCAACACAACACATGCATTCAAATACACAAATATATAGGTCCACATTAGTGTACAAATACCTTAGTCATGGAAAACAGCAGCTGGTTATTGTAAAACACAGCAACAGAAAGATGTGAGTGGGGTTAAATTGCTAGTTTGCGAGACTACATCTCATTCCTGTGATGGAGCCCCAGCTGGAGTGTTGATTAGGAGGACGTTGTGCACATTCATCATACACAGCTCTCACGTGATCAATGGAATTCACTGAGTGGCCAGATTACTGAGTAACCTATGTATAAGAGTGCCCCATACAATGTGTTAAATCCACCTAGAAACATTTGACAAGCAGGGGCATGAAGACATGATCTGATAACCAAGATTTCGCTCCACAATGACAGAGGCTCAGGGAGATGCTCTCTGCGACGCATCCCATACGGACATGGGGCAGAATTCTTGGGTGGGTTAAGATGCGTCTGACAGAAGGATACTGACAGAATTTCAAAGTAGGTCGGGGCTTCAGGCGCATAGGTGTGAAGATCAAAAGAGTGCAGTGTGACTGTGCTGAGCCGCACTTTCAGATGACTGGTAACACTCTAAGCGCTACCTTGAGCAATAATTTTCACTTCTGTGCAATGACAAGGCGTGACTTACTTAACTTCTTGAGGTGAGACGTTGAAACTGAAAAGAAGCAACAAATGTACCTTGTACCTGTCTACTTAACAGGTTCCTACTGATTAAAAGTCCTTGCAGGGCTCAATAACTTTATAACATGCTGTTAAAACTGTGCCATTTGCACAAACTCATATTGCGAATATTCTGTCCCGTTGCCATGTCTCAGGGAATGATTTTGTAGGTCTTAACCTAGCTAGGGATTTCAGTTAGCTGGAAAAAAATACTCAAGTAGTAGCTCTGAAAACCATTAATAAGATATGCTGCAGGACACATAGTTGTGGGCTGATGATGTGAATGCCCAAGTCACAAACAAACAGAACTATACACCGATCAGCCATAACATTATGACCACTGACAGATGAAGTGAATAACACTGATAATCTTGTTATCATGGCACCTGTCAGTGGGTGGGATATATTAGGCAGCAAGTGAACATTTTGTCCTCAAAGTTGATGTGTTAGAAGCAGGAAAAATGGGCAAGCGTAAGGATCTGAGCGACTTTGACAAGGGCCAAATTGTCATGGCCAGACGACTGGGTCAGAGCATCTCCAAAACTGCAGCTCTTGTGGGGTGTTCCCGGTCTGCAGTGGTCAGTACCTATCAAAAGTGGTCCAAGGAAGGAAAAGCGGTGAACCGGCGACAGGGTCATGGGCGGCCAAGGCTCATTGATGTACGTGGCGAGTGAAGGCTGGCCCGTGTGGTCCGATCCAACAGACGAGATACTGTAGCTCAAATTGCTGAAAAAGTGAATGCTGGTCCTGATAGAAAGGTGTCAGAACACACAGTGCATCGCAGTTTGTTGCGTATGGGGCTACATAGCCGCAGACCAGTCAGGGTGCCCATGCTGACCCCTGTCCACTGCCAAAAGCGCCTACAATGGGCACGTGAGCATCAGAACTGGACCACAGAGCAATGGAAGAAGGTGGCCTGGACTGATGAATCACAAGTTCAAGGTGTTGACTTGGCCTCCAAATTCCCCAGATCTCAATCCAATCGAGCATCTGTGGGATGTGCTGGACAAACAAGTCCGATCCATGGAGGCCCCACCTCGCAACTTACAAGACTTAAAGGATCTACTGCTAACTTCTTGGTGCCAGATACCACAGCACACCTTCAGAGGTCTAGTGGAGTCCATGCCTCGATGGGTCAGGGCTGTTTTGGTGGCAAAAGGGGGACCTACACATGTATTAGGCAGGTGGTCATAATGTTATGGCTGATCGGTGTGTATATAAAAGCTTATGCCATTGTCCGTACTGCTTCATGAAGTGATTGGAGTGGACATTTCTTAAAACCGAATTACAAAATGTAGAATTTCAACTCCTGAGTAGCTCAACTATAGCCATATAGTACAGCCTACTGCTGGGTCACATGATGGTTATGACAGACAGCTGTGACCAGAGCTTCCTCCAGATGCAGTGAACAAGCTCAGCTGTGTGGGCTCTACACTTGTACTGTGAATGTTCTTGTTGTTGTTTTTCTTCTGCTGTTGTTGTTGTTGTTGTTAATTTAAAATGATTAATTACTGAGGAGCTTGCCAAATCACTTTGAAATGGGTTTGGTTTAATTTCTTATTGTTCCGACTCCAAATTACTGTCATGTTGCGTTTCAGAGACAGGCTATGTGTAATATCACCTCAAAGGAATCTCTCTTAAGGGAAATAACAAAATGGAAAGAAAGAATGAAAAATAATAATCACAGGAAGAAAACAACAACTGCTTGATTTGAGGAATTGTGTTGTGAAGCATACGTGTACATGCATGCAGAGCGTGTGTGTGTGTGTGTGTGTGTATATATATCACATTTGTGCACTGTATGCTCTTTTACATGAAATCCTTCTATGTTTAGAATTATCTCAGCAATGTTTATGTTTACATTTATTTTCTTCATACTGAGGTCTGAAAATGTCCTTCATGCACAGTCATGATAATATCTTAAAAGCATATGAAATTGAATGATAAAAGAAAAATAATACAAATCCCTAGAAGGAAGGTTAAGGGAACTTTTAAAAATATCCTCTCTATATCAGCATTCAAGATATTACTTCTCTGATAAATATAAAGAGATCCTCGAGCCTCTTGTTTCGCATCTCTCTGTGTCGGAGTCCAGCAGGGCTCACAAAGCAGAGAGAGTGGCAGAACGCAGATGGATGACTGATAGCTTGGCGGTGCAATCAAAGGCTTATAAATGTCCCCTGAAACAGTTAATTACAGAAGTTCACTGATGAACAAGTGAGGTTTGCTGGACAGCAGGAGCAGCTGTGGTAATTTGGATGCTGCTCTGGGCAAAGAAACTCACACAATTAGAGGCAATATCCATCCCTTCACATTTTGAAGCGCGGCTGCAATTGAAAATTCAAAGCCCATAATGTCAGAGACTTCATAAATCACTAATGAAAGAAAATATAGTATACATGAAGGAGAGAGGAAAATTAGAAGTGAAAGTAAATTGCCCTTAAAGCTCCAAAATAGGGAGGCTTCATTCTGAAGTAATTGATTTGGGTATAATAACACTAAAGGATTAGTCTAGGTTATCAGCAGCTGTAAAGAAATTAATTTTCAACATTGCCTCTGCAATTGCTGAATAAACTGATAAGCAGCCATGGTAAGAAGATGGAAATGACAGAAGTACACAACTTATTAACAATGATTTCCACCTCTTTTGTGAGGTGCATTGTTAAGCATCCACATTTCCTATTGCACCAACTTCTTTGATTCTTTGAGTGATATAATGTATAACCCTTGCAGTACTGCCGTCAGAAAAATACATTTTCTGTCAAGTTAGCCTTAAAAGATTTATTTTGATTCATGCAGTTCTCATACTGTGATTATTGTTATTATTTATTTCTTAGCAGATGCCCTTGTCCAGTTTGACTTACAAATTATGTGCAATAATACAGTGCAATATAGTACAATACAATAATACAGTGCAGTTCAGGTATAATACATTTTACAAATTTTGAATTTATTATTTTCACAAGTGTATGGGAGATACAATAAGCACTATAAAAGGACTTACATCCTAGATTGTAAAAGTTGATACATGCAGACAAGATGTTAAGTCAAAGTAAATAATTACGGGAGAGGGAGCATAAGGAAATCAAAATAATCAATACAAGTTCTATTACTGCAAAGGCAAGAGTATGACAAAACGTTCTATAAGTGCAGTCTTACAGGATAATGAAAGACTAAATTACAAGTACAGTCTGAAAAGACGCCGGAAGGAGGTCAGAGACTCTCCTGTTTTGACTTCAGTGGGAAGGTCGTTCCACCACTTAGGGGCCAGGGATGAGAAGGAGCGGCTCTGGAGGAAGGAGAGTGGAGAGGAGGCAGGGTTAGTCTTCTGGCCCCGGAAGACCACAGTGGTCTGGAGGGGATGTATGGAGAAACGAGGGTCTGCAGGTAACTCGGTGCAGTGTGGTCGAGACAGCGGTAGGTGAGGGTCAATGTCTTGAACTGAATGTGTGCCGGTATCAGGAGCCAATGGAGGGAGCGGAGCAGTGGAGTAGCATGTTCGAATTGGGGCAGAGAGACACCAGAAGAGCCACAGAGTTCTGGATGAGCTGGAGCGACGGGTAGTAGTTGCAGGCAGGCCGGCCAGGAGGGAGTTCCAGTATTCCAGGTGGGAGAGGACCAGTGACTGGACAAGCAGCTCAGTCGAGTAGTTGGTGAGGAAGTGTCGGATTCGACGCATGTTGCTCAGGAAGAATCTGCAGGTGCATGTCAGCGCGGTGATGTGCTCAGTGTAGGAGAGCGCAGAATCGAGGGTTCTTAGCGGAAGAAGAGTGTCGTAGTTTCCAAGGGGATTGAGATGGAGAGGTCAGTAGAAGGTGAGGAAGGCAGGAAAGAAGAGGAGATTATATTTGGAGAGGTTGAGCTTGAGATGGTGTGAGTGCATCCAGGCGGAGATAGTAGACAAACAGGAAGAGATGCGAGAGGGGATGAGAGGGTCAGAAGAGGGGAAAGACAGGAAGATCTGGGCATCATCTGCATAAAAATGGTAAGAGAAACCATGGGATGTGATGAGGGGGCCCAGGGAGCAAGTGTAGAGAGAGAACAGGAGGGGGCCCAGGAAGGAGCCTTGAGGTACGCCTTTGAGGAGAGGTTGGGGGGTGGATGAGGAGCCTCTCCATGTCATTTGGTAGGTCTGGTTGTTGAGGTAGGAGGAGAACCAGGTGAGAGCAGTCCCAGGTCAGTGAGGGAGGAGAGGAGGATGGAGTAATTGATCATGTCAAAAGCTGCAGAGAGATCAAGGAGGATAAGGACCGAGGAGAGGGAGGCCGCCCGAGCACAGCTGAGGGAGTCAGTGACTGCCAGGAGGGCAGTCTCAGTGGAGTGGGCTGTGCGGAAGCCAGATTGCAGAGGATCTAGGAGTGAGTGTTGGGAGAGAAATGCAGAGAACTGACGGTGGCCAGCACGCTCAAGGGTCTTTGAAAGGAAGGGGAGTAGGGAGACAGGGTGGTAATTCTGAGGAGAGGTGGGGTCAAGGGTAGGCTTCTTGAGGAGTGGGATGATGGCAGCTTGTTTAAATGCAGAGGGGAAACAGCCAGAGAGGAGGAAGGAGTTGAGGAGGGAGGAGATGAAGGGGAGTAGATCAGGAGCAGTTGCTTGGAGGAAGCGAGTGGGAAGAGGGTCCAGGGCATATGTTGTGGGTTTGTGACCTAGGAGGAGAGTGGAAATTTCAGAGTCTGAAAGAGGTGAGAATGTATCCAATGATAATTGCTCAGATATGTGCTGAAAGCATTTTTGAGGTTCCATGACATCAATATATATTTTTTTTAATGACCCAGCAAAACATTAAGTATATTTATCTTGAATTCACCTGAAGGAATATGGATGGTTGTACATTCTATATACACTTCTCCGTATTTGTGTTTTATTATCTAATTTTTGGAGATAACAGATTGTTTTTATGCGTTCACAAACTCACCTCCCTATTGTTCTGAGCCAGTTTTATGATGTGCTTATTATCAAACAATGGATCATATTCAGCCGAGGTTGATGGCTTTTCCACAAGATATTCACTGAAAATGCATTCAAAAGTTGAAATGCAATATGTACAGTATATAGGTAAGGTGAGAGTGTGAGCATGTGTGTGTGTGTGGGGCTTCGGTGACAGTTGTTACCGAGAAGAAAAATAAGCCCCTTTTTTTAGCTGGTGTTGCAGTCAGAGAGAATCTCAAAAAGAGAAAGGGAGGTTAAAGTGGGTTTGGAGACTCGTCTTCTCCATCAGTTGCTAAATGGTCCCTCAGGAGAAGACATGACTGGTGTACAGAAGAGGATTCCACCTCAAGGCCTGTATGAGTGCTAAACCTGATCAGTGCAAGACCGAGGTCAGCAGGGTTCACAGAAACAGAATTTCCAGTGAACTGGAACCCAAAGTGGAATGCAAAGCTGTGCCACAGATGACGATAGCCTTACCAAAAGAACAAGCTTTACTGAATGGCATTGAGATGCTGTCTCATTACCACAATTACAAGCAGGGTTAATTTGAAATAAATCATCCAGCATATGCCATCAGATTGCTTAGAAATAGAAAATGTTGCCAATTTATGATAAAATGCTAATCAAATAATACATCAGCGTAATCAAATGAATACATCAAAGCACAGTAGTCTACTTTTAATATTTGTATCCTATTGCATAAAACATACCCTGTTAGTTTTTTTCTTGCATTTGTCTTTGGAGATCAGCATATGGGTGTTTGCTGTATTTCTTTTGATTTGAGTTTCTTCATTTGAATCGATGGTCTACCGTACTGAGACAATACAGAAGAAGGTCACCCCTTTACAAGAGGCTATGATTGAGAATAATCCCTGTGTGTTACTCCCCTGCAAAAAATATAAGGTGAGGATAGTTAAATTGCCAATCCAACAGTTCTCCCTGGTGGGCAGTGAGGAATGAGGACAAGGTTTAATGAGAGAACCAGCATGAGAGCCTCTTTGTGGTCCGGACATCTGGAGTGAGCTAGGAGTCATGTGATGAGCAGTGACTGACAGGAGAGGGAGAGCAGGGGAGAGAGAGAGCAAGAGTAAAGAGCTAGCACAGGCACTGTCAATATACCTCCCTGGGACAGGCTAAATCGGGTTACACAGTGTAAACAGAGGGAAAAGGCCCTTTGACTCTTTCTTTGACGTACCTTCTAATGCAGATGAAATATGTCTGTCTGTGTGTTATATGGTTTGTTTTCGTATGTTTGATTTGGTTTGCTTGTTTGTTTTCATCTCATCGACATCATGTGGTAATCAAAAACCAGGACCAAAGATCACATGATCACAGAGATCACATCCCAGCATTTGCTCTCCTATTTCCAAAAGCAGGATGCTAATGGATAACTGAGAAACAGTATGTGTGATTATGTATAGTTTAGTGAGGCAACAGTAGCAGTCTGGCTCTTGTTCATGCCTTCAGGGAGATTTCCACCTCAAACTTTTCTTCATGGAACTGCAGTTTATCTTTTTTTTTCCCATTATAAGAGACATTCTTGAGTCTCTGTTTATGAATGGGACAGTAATTCCTGTCCCTATTGCCAAAATCCCCATGTCATAAATGAGGAAGCGCATTAGAACGTTTTGCAGCATTTATAATTTTTATCTGGCACTATGCCCCTTCACGTCAGGGACTAATTCATTATTGAACACCGTAACCCATTGGTGGATTGTTTTATCAAACCATTAGTCGTCTGATAAGTGGCTATGTTACAGATATTTCTCATTTGGTTGCAACTGTTGCCCAATTTCAACAACAGAACATATCATTTTATTTAGGTACATAGGATATAGAGGGTTTGTCTATCAAAATGTTTTACATTATTTATCTATAAAGAGAAGAAAGCGTTATGAGTTTTTTTTATTAGAGATGACAAATACGTTATTGGAATAAGTTAAAGGAATTGCAATGGAAACCATTATGGCCCACAAATTCTGTTTTAATAACATAACTATATTAATCCTCAAAGTGGACATGAAAAACCATGTAAAAAAAAAAAAGACATGAGATTTGATATACAGATAATGTATTACAGTAATGGTCAGATAGTACTAGAAAGTTATAGACATTTTAGGATTGTTGCACTGGACATCATATATATATATATATATATATATATATATATATATATATATATATATATATATATATATATATATATACACTCACCTAAAGGATTATTAGGAACACCTGTTCAATTTCTCATTAATGCAATTATCTAACCAACCAATCACATGGCAGTTGCTTCAATGCATTTAGGGGTGTGGTCCTGGTCAAGACAATCTCCTGAACTCCAAACTGAATGTCTGAATGGGAAAGAAAGGTGATTTAAGCAATTTTGAGCGTGGCATGGTTGTTGGTGCCAGACGGGCCGGTCTGAGTATTTCACAATCTGCTCAGTTACTGGGATTTTCACGCACAACCATTTCTAGGGTTTACAAAGAATGGTGTGAAAAGGGAAAAACATCCAGTATGCGGCAGTCCTGTGGGCGAAAATGCCTTGTTGATGCTAGAGGTCAGAGGAGAATGGGCCGACTGATTCAACTGATAGAAGAGCAACTTTGACTGAAATAACCACTCGTTACAACCGAGGTATGCAGCAAAGCATTTGTGAAGCCACAACACGTACAACCTTGAGGCGGATGGGCTACAACAGCAGAAGACCCCACTGGGTACCACTCATCTCCACTACAAATAGGAAAAAGAGGCTACAATTTGCACAATCTCACCAAAATTGGACAGTTGAAGACTGGAAAAATGTTGCCTGGTCTGATGAGTCTCGATTTCTGTTGAGACATTCAGATGGTAGAGTCAGAATTTGGCGTAAACAGAATGAGAACATGGATCCATCATGCCTTGTTACCACTGTGCAGGCTGGTGGTGGTGGTGTAATGGTGTGGGGGATGTTTTCTTGGCACACTTTAGGCCCCTTAGTGCCAATTGGGCATCGTTTAAATGCCACGGCCTACCTGAGCATTGTTTCTGACCATGTCCATCCCTTTATGACCACCATGTACCCATCCTCTGATGGCTACTTCCAGCAGGATAATGCACCATGTCACAAAGGTCGAATCATTTCAAATTGGTTTCTTGAACATGACAATGAGTTCACTGTACTAAACTGGCCCCCACAGTCACCAGATCTCAACCCAATAGAGCATCTTTGGGATGTGGTGGAACGGGAGCTTTGTGCCCTGGATGTGCATCCCACAAATCTCCATCAACTGCAAGATGCTATCCTATCAATATGGGCCAACATTTCTAAAGAATGCTTTCAGCACCTTGTTGAATCAATGCCACGTAGAATTAAGGCAGTTCTGAAGGCGAAAGGGGGTCAAACACAGTATTAGTATGGTGTTCCTAATAATCCTTTAGGTGAGTGTATATACACTCACCTAAAGGATTATTAGGAACAGCTGTTCAATTTCTCATTAATGCAATTATCTAACCAACCAATCACATGGCAGTTGCTTCAATGCATTTAGGGGTGTGGTCCTGGTCAAGACAATCTCCTGAACTCCGAACTGAATGTCTGAATGGGAAAGAAAGGTGATTTAAGCAATTTTGAGCGTGGCATGGTTGTTGGTGCCAGACGGGCCGGTCTGAGTATTTCACAATCTGCTCAGTTACTGGGATTTTCACGCACAACCATTTCTAGGGTTTACAAAGAATGGTGTGAAAAGGGAAAAACAGCCAGTATGCGGCAGTCCTGTGGGCGAAAATGTCTTGTTGATGCTAGAGGTCAGAGGAGAATGGGCCGACTGATTCAAGCTGATAGAAGAGCAACTTTGACTGAAATAACCACTCGTTACAACCGAGGTATGCAGCAAAGCATCTGTGAAGCCACAACACGTACAACCTTGAGGCGGATGTGCTACAACAGCAGAAGACCCCACTGGGTACCACTCATCTCCACTACAAATAGGAAAAAGAGGCTACAATTTGCACAAGCTCACCAAAATTGGACAGTTGAAGACTGGAAAAATGTTGCCTGGTCTGATGAGTCTCGATTTCTGTTGAGACATTCAGATGGTAGAGTCAGAATTTGGCGTAAACAGAATGAGAACATGGATCCATCATGCCTTGTTACCACTGTGCAGGCTGGTGGTGGTGGTGTAATGGTGTGGGGGATGTTTTCTTGGCACACTTTAGGCCCCTTAGTGCCAATTGGGCATCGTTTAAATGCCACGGCCTACCAGAACATTGTTTCTGACCATGTCCATCCCTTTATGACCACCATGTACCCATCCTCTGATGGCTACTTCCAGCAGGATAATGCACCATGTCACAAAGGTCGAATCATTTCAAATTGGTTTCTTGAACATAACAATGAGTTCACTGTACTAAACTGGCCCCAACAGTCACCAGATCTCAACCCAATAGAGCATCTTTGGGATGTGGTGGAACGGGAGCTTCGTGCCCTGGATGTGCATCCCACAAATCTCCATTAACTGTAAGATGCTATCCTATCAATATGGGCCAACATTTCTAAAGAATGCTTTCAGCACCTTGTTGAATCAATGCCACGTAGAATTAAGGCAGTTCTGAAGGCGAAAGGGGGTCAATATTATTAGTATGGTGTTCCTAATAATCCTTTAGGTGAGTGTATATATATATATATATATATATATATATATATATATATATATATATATAATTGGATTATTCTTCTGTACATTATTTATATTTCTTAGGATTCATGTTCAATTGGAGATCATTTTATGTACCGTAGTAAACCAAAAGATAGAAATATGCTATTTAATGAGACATTTAACATTTAACATTGGACAAGATCTATAGACTCCAGATGAAATCACATGTGGCACCATACCATATTGCTAATATGAATGTCAGTTAAATAAACCTATAAATGAATAAGTGAACACATAAAATAATAAATAATTCCAGGTGAGTAAATAAGGTGCTTAGCCTTTACTTTTAGATGGGAGTTTGGCTGTTTGTTTCCATTACAGGAATGGAGTTTGCAGTGCTTGCTGCAAACAAGATTCCTAGCAATCAATTCTGATATTCTGACACATTTGGAAATGAATCCAAGCAGCTTGTAAATAAGCATGGATTCTGTGTTACAGCTATGAAAGCCTTCTGTGTAAACCAATTTATTCTTGCTTACTTTACAGGCAAACAAACACCAAAATATTAGGGCGAGTACAATGCAAAGTCTTTCTTACAGCTTTATCATCTCAAAATAGCATTTTGCTACTTCAGTATTTAACTGCTCAATCCTGATTTTCTTTTCTTGTGGGATCATGACTTTTTACTTATTTAAGCAACTGTGGTGCTAAATAAATTTATTGTAATAGAAATCCAACTAATTATTAGGTTTCTTTGCATGCCATGTTTGCTTGTGTAAGCAATATCAGCCAAGTGAAAGAAGGGTACAGCAAAGATAATGCCCCGCGTCAAATGCAGTGTGAGAAAATAGGATCCAGTAGACTATAATAATTTATCACAGTGGGGAAGGGGAATTACAATAAAGATAAACACCAAAACAAAGAATGGGCTTTGTCTCTGTATATTCTTGCTTACAGAATAGTTGCATAGTTGCATTGGAAATCCACCCCATCTTGTCTAACCAAGACTAGGAGACAAATGGACATAGCTCGCTACAAAAAGGTAACTTGAGTGTGTGTGCGGGGAAGGGATGGGAAAGGAGAGGAAAGGTGTGTTCTCAATGATTGTGCGTTAATTAAAGAATTGATGACTTAAAGGAACTGCTCTGAAATTTCGGGCTGTGTGGTTGGAGCAGAAAGACTACGGCCTTCATTAGTAGGAAAGGTGACGAACCGTCAGTTCTCCATTCATTCAAATCCTTTTTGATCTACACCCATGATAGCGTTCTCCAGGCCAGCACTGGCATTGAAAGATGTGTGACTCGGAACTCATCTGCAGTAGGTTTAGGACTCTTCACACACTTCTTTACTGCTATTATTTGTTCTGGTGTATAACTCCTTGTACCACATTAAAGGGGAGAATTTCAATCCCAGTCCTACAGCAAATCATTTAAAAATATATATTTTCACAGAAAACCGTAAGTTACTTCTATCTTATCTTACTGTTACAGAAAATGTGATTACCTCACAAAGAAGCAATTGCTTTTAACCTTTAAATTAAATATTGAGGCTGCTAGGATTCTTGCTCCATGGTTATCTTATACATTTTTTTGTTATATTATAGTGTTATGGCTATGCAAAAAAATCTACCCATTTGCCTGAAGTAGATAGTATTTGATCAGTGCACACTACCAGTGCTCACTTATGGCTCTGAAACCTGGCCACTGAACTCCAAAATGTTACAAAACTGAGGACGACACAAAGGAGCATGGAGAGATGTATGCTTGGAATAACAAGAAGAGACAGAAAAATAAATGAATGGATCCTAGAACAAACCAAAATATGTGACATTGTTGAAAGAGTGAAAATGTTAAAATGGCAGTGGGCCGGACACATCACAACAAGAGCAGACCAAAGATGAATAATGGAAGCTATCGAATGAATCACAAAAGATGAAAAAAGACCTAGACGAAGACTACATAAAAGATGGGAAGATGAAATCATAAACATTGCAGCCATGACATTGAAAAGAGAAAGTGGAAACATATTGGGGAGGCCTTCATCCAGATTAAACTTTCCAGACTAATTCACACCCATCTTGAATACTTGATTTGTTTTCAAGGATGGCATTCAGAAAAATTATAAAGAAAGAGAGAGTTATGTATATAGGTATAGATAGATATAGATATAAAATTATTGCACAGATTAGATGTGCATTTATCACTTGTCAGGAAGCATATGTGAAAAGGTAACATAATAGGGCTAAATAGCAGTTATGAAAGATGCTATGAGAGCCAGCAAATCCTGTTTGTGTCTCCCTCAGGAATATTTTTACAGCTGTCACTGTTTTCTTCACTCCTGATGCAGTTCTGGTATGAATATATGAACTAGGTCACAGCTGGTGAGAAGAGCACTGAAGCACATATCCAATTTTCTGAGCTGGGTCTTACTGTGGGCTTGAAGAAAAATGAACATGCTTGTTTACCTTTTTTTCTTCCACAGTAAGAAGAGCAGGAGGCCATGCAATAAATCATTCATTTACCGTATGGGAAGCGACGTAGAGTCGATCTCTTTTAATGTAGATATCCTGTAGAGCTTATATGATTTAAGTACCTAACCTTCTTCCGCCTCCTGGTAAGAGAAAAAAGATAGGCGATTTTCAGTGGTAAAAAATATACTCTAGGTTTTTAACAAAAGGTAGACACACCGTCCTCATAAATAACAGAGACAAAACAATTTACTGCACCGGGAGCAGAAAGAGTGAGAAGCCATTCGGCCTTTCATTCATCAAATGTAACAATATCCTTTACAATTTTGAAAGCAGCCTTTCGTATTAGGGTAATGCTAAGTATCTTGAAAAGGTTGTTCATGTCATTCTTGGGTGCTACATCAGATACAGCCGTTCTTGAAGGATTGTCAGCAGAAATAACTGTCCATCAAGTCCACAATTTCTATGCTGAAGTTACATCACAGGAAAGGCACATCTCATGGATGGTCAACCCTGTTCCTGGCCAGTAGCGTGTCCAGAATATTTTGAATAGGGTGGCCGAGTTGGAGCACAGACCCAATTTAGGGGGGCCATCCTTAATCGATGCAAGGTGGATTTTTTCAATATAATTATGATGGTTCAACATATTCCATTTTTCAGCTTAGGTTTGGTACATTTCCTTCTTCAAATAAATCATAATTCAATTCCAAAATTCTTAATACAGTGTTTGCACTGAAGGTTAAGATTTTATAAAACAAACAAAAGTCTTTGCCTGCATTTTGCTGGCATTTCAGAGTGAATGGGGCTTTTGACGTGGGCAGCCTCAATGACTTAAACTGTCTTTCTGGTTCCATGCTCACACATGCAAAATCACATGTAGACAAGCAGAAGTGAAAAATACATCTGTATGAATATGATAAGCTCAACCTTTTATTTGTTTATAATGTGACACAAAATGAAAAGTGTTTCCCGCATATTCCTTCATTGCGAAGACGTTAAGGTGGAATTAAAATGTTAGATTAATTTCTCATTCATAATCACAATAAATAAATATACATAAAACATCTTAAAATTTAACACTATTTATCCTTCTGTTGTACATAGGAAATCGTCCATAGTTGGACACACCTGGGGTATATTCATCAAGGTTTTGACACCCCTTGATTTGTTATTTGAGAAAAAACAAAATCTGTATAGAAGAAAATACAAATTAAAGTTAACGTGCATTCATCACCACGCATACAGTTTATTATCAATATGCTTTTTATGAGTGGATCATTTTAATTAATTTTGTGGCTTATTTGTACTTTTATTGTTGTTAGAAAAACAGTCAGATGTAGAATTGGTGTAATGTAAAGCCCATGATGAATGTGGTTTTGTTTTGGGGATCTTTTCCATGCAGTGGTGGGGAAATCAATAAACTTTCAAACAATCTCAGGAAAATTCTTATTGAAGACTGTGATGACGGTCACAAATCATCATTGCTACATTGTTGCATTTTCCCTGTGGCCAGACACCGCAACGTTGTCACCAATTTTATCTCTGCTGACAGTGCCGCATTTCTGACAGTGGCGGAAGTGTCGCTGGTCCCACCATTTTGGTTTGATCAACTTGACTAATGACCAATCAGACCTCAGAATTTTTGGGGGTCCACTGGGGGGGGCACTGGGGTGGGCCACCCCCTAGTCATGCCCCTGTTCCTGGCAAGCCACACTCCATCAGGTTTTACTGGTCTCTCTAAATCATCAATCCTTAAACACAGAGAAATGTCCACGAGTTAAGGCCACCACTGAGGAGTTAACGATTTGCTTAAAACAAAAAGCTGTTTTTTAGTTTCAAAAAACTGTAATCTACTCCAGGACACGATGACTTTTGGAAAGCAAATTACTATACTAAAACACTAGAGTTTAGTATAGTGTAGAGCTGTGCACTTGTACTTTAAGTTAGAAGTTTTTTCACTCTTGCTTGTTTAAATGGGGCCCTGCTGACCAGTGGGGGCCCATTTGCAAATTGGAAACCAAACACAAACCTCACTTTCAGGAATCTCAAGGGCCTTTGATAGGCTGTTTGCAGACAGCTGGCTGTGAAGAGCCAGAGCCCCCAAAAGGCTCCGTGCATCATCAGCTGACACTTTGCAAATGGGAGCCCGATCAAAGCGATTGCTGAGAGAGCAGTCAAATGGCATTTTCTGTGTGAAGGGATGCTTCCATAAAGCTGTTGTGCTAGTTACAGAGATTTTGGCTGTTTAGCTTCAAACGCTTGTTCTGACCTCAACATGGGGAGTCCTCCTGTGGCTCAAAACTCAAAAGCTTCAATAAATAACAGTCTGGCACCTACGTAGTCAATCAGCTTCATGTGTATTTTATTAGTATATTTACTAGAACTTGCTGGATTACTGCTGAAATTTCAACACCAAGCTCTTCAATAATGGGAGAGCTGGTCTTTTGCCGTAGTGGATTTATCAATCTACTGTGGTGGAGCTGGGTGATGCAGGAGTGTCCGTGTTCGTTCGAATCTAATCCCGAGGGGGGAGCTCTGACATCCACACGCTACAATATTCATGTCTTGGAAATGTCACTTTCATGAAACTCTACACCGAGATTTATCTTTTGCAGCTCAGGCATTTAGGATCACACAATGTACTGTGCCAATGAAGAAGACACATTATCTAAACAGCTCACTATTAAAAAAAAAAAAAAAAGCTCTGCAGTTAATCAGAGGTTTCAATGTTTCTTTCCACTTGTCTTTCTTCAGATAACTGCAGCTTATGCATAATCAGGCCTGGATTGTACCCATTTCTATCACTGAATAAGGATCCCTGCCACGCAATGGAATTCACTATAGGTAATGACTTCCCATGAGTGCCTGAGAAATGTGACAATGACTATCATTTTAAAGTTAAAGTGCACCAAGTACTGACACTGACGTCACGCACACCATTGCATATGCATGGGGACTATGTCTAGACTGAGAAATAGTCAAATACTCGACTTAACATATAGAGTTAAGCCTCCCACATAAACTGCATACATATATAAGTTAATCTGCCCACGATCTATATTTTCAGTGTGCTATGGTCGTGTGTTGAGCATATTTTAGAAGGACAAATTCAAAGTAAACTTAAGTTGATGCTCATATCGGATTTAACAGGTTTTGTTTTTTTATTTGACTTATGACATCGAAATTGGAGTGCGCCATTAGGTTAACCTACACATTTAATTTGACATCAATGTAATTTGATCCTTGCGCTTATACCAGTCAATCAAATAGTCTGATCTAGAAATGTACAACCACATTAAAATGGCCCACTGCCTTTTGAGTCTATGATGGAGAACACTCATTTTGCAAGTGTTAAGTGCACCAGTTAACAGCACTTCAGTTATCTGGATATTATATTAATGTCAAAATGATTCTTCTTGAGCTTGAAGTAGTATAAAGAAGCCCTTCTGTATTAAATATCTATCTATCTGATAAAGATAAAGTATTACATCCAGCAAAAAGCGGGGTGAACACCTGCATCACAAAGGGTCTAGAGTGGACAGTCATGCAAAAGACTGATAGGGGTGTAAATGAGAGTGCGCAGTACTGTGGGAAAATTGCACAAATCCTCTGTTTTGTTTAAGTGGTCCTTTTATGACAGTAGGATGGTGTACTGTAACACATTTTCAGCTGCTTCTCAGATGTTATTCTTCACCTGCAAAAAAAGCCATTTTTGTTTGACCTCATCTACGAGGTAACATCTGAAAACAGAGAGTGCAGGTGTTTATAACTGCCACACCTTCACTCTTGTGAATCAGAGGTGAGAAGTGAAGCTCGGTGAAATATGGCTGTGAGCTCTGAAAGAAGTCACGGGGGAGCTAATTTACTTCCTGCAGATGCACCACTACAAACCATTTTAATATGAAGGCTAAGCCTGCTGCTTTATTCTGTCAGTAGCAGAGCCATATCTCTGATATTGGAGGAGAAAGGATTATATGCTAATTTTGTTCAACCCTACTGTATTTCATGTCTAAGACGTGCAGTTAGTTACATGTCTAAAATGCACATTGTCTTTTTGATTTTTGTCTTATCTCATGTATAAAACCTAGCTTGTGTGAAAAGAACTAGGCCTAGAAACCAAATTACGTACTGGAACATGTTGGCAGTAATTCAAAATCAAAATCAAAGCCTTTTCACATTGTCAATAATTCTATATCGATTTATTTGCTTATTCATTCATTGGTTCACTCATTCTTTCCTACATTTACTGCTTGCTGCCAAAATCTTAAAAGATAAGGTAAGAGTTAACACAGCTCATAAATGTCGAGGCTTTCCTCTGAAACCACTGAATTATGTGAAGCTTTCCAACTGCATAAAAATCCTTGGTCCTTCACAAGTGCACATATTGGGTCAAGTTTGTCTTACAGATGATAGATAACAGACTAGATTTCAATACAGATCAATTAATCAATCAATCAGTTCAACAGAGCACTGGTGAGACATTGCTCAACACCAGTGGAAGTGCATTTCTTATCCAGCTTTTACATGGCAAGATCAATTCATATAAGGTACTGATCACAACCGAAGGTCACAAACCAGCTTCCCTCAAAGCCTTATCCAGTAAAGCCCTCAATCCATCTCATAGTATAGAAATCACAGGTTTCTAATCCAGACTTTGTGTAGAAGACAGTCGTGGCAGCTCACACGATCAAATATGACTGGGTCTGGAGTGCTTATCTTGAGTTTCTCCACAAGCCAATGGTCCCTGATTCAGTGCCTGTGGAACTGGGTAGGATGAGTAAGAGTCTTGTGTGACCTTCAATTGACATTTAAGCTTGCTTACTTCCACTTCTGTATGGCAATGTAAAAAGACAGTATCCTCCTGACATCCCAAGATCCAGACAGCTTGTGTGAGAATCCAGTCAACCTCTGACATAGTTGAAGGGGACACTGGGGCTAAATCAGAGGATATCTGTTCAATTTAGAAATACCAAATTGGAGACGACTGTGGGAATGAATGGGAAAATCTGAAATTGAAAATAAAGGATGGTTATCCAACATTAGTGACAACAAAGTAAATGCCTGTGCTTGCATTTCTTTTGATGTATGTGTGTGCTTTTTACTTGAAACTACACAGTGGTAATGCTGCGGGTTGCTAGAGTATACCATCTGTAAGAATTTAATATCGTCTTTTCTACTGTTTTCTTTCATGTTCACATGTCCCTGCGTAGCACTTTTAAATATGTTTTTTCCCCTTGTTAAAGCAGCCATCTGTTTAAAAGCCCATTTGTGCAGAAGTTTCATGCAAGACCCCCAGTATAACCTGGCAGAGTATAGTTTAGCCAATCATCTTTACACTACAAAGCATCTTTGGATAAGTTTAACAGGGCAGCTTAATTTTTATGTTGATATTGCCTGTAGCTTGTAGGGTATTCAGAGTGTGTGTCTGGTGGTGCCAAAATGTGTATTCGCAAGAAAAGGCCATGCAAAAGGTGCACTGGGTACCTGAAGTAATGGAACATGATACAACAGTGATCTATCTACCGCAAAGCAGAAAGCCAGGTGATTTGATGACCTCCAACCAATCTGAATATACAATAAAAGGAGCAGTTAACAAAAAGAACAGTTGACCATCTGTAAAACTATCTGTGGTGTATGCATGAGCATTTGCTCAACATTAAATCTGTACAAGGGTCATTTCTCATTCAATGGTAACAATTTCCATACAAAAATATGCTTAGAATTTGTCTGCTCCGACTGTAGGTGTCAGAACTGTCTGATTGACCAGGTAGGGTGTAACAGCCTGTTCTAAACAAAGACAGGGGACCTTTTTACTAATCCACATAACAATAATTACAGAAACAATTTGTGTCTTTTGGAAAGCACGCCATTTCACATATTACCTTGATAACCTTGTACCAGATGGTGTTGGTCAGACTTGCAAGTAAAGCGCCTGCCATCAACTGCCATCACCAGCTGCGCCCACTATTGTTGCATAAGTAAGTAAGGAAGCAGTGGAACACAGCACAGATATGTTAACGACAGCAAAACGCATCACACATGCTTGTGAAAAAACACAACTGTCTGCAAAAGGCATTCAATAGATTAGCTGTAATGTGACCGTTCACTTATTCCCCAGATCGAAGACTGCATTTATTTACTTGTTTTGTAATTTGATCTGAAGTAAGCATCTCTCTACAGCAAGCTGCAAAAGTGTCATAGACTTACTGTGAAACAATGCAAATATCTTGTATGTTGTATATATCTTACATGGTGTAAGTTCAGATGTGGTGGGTTTGATTGTTTTTTAGAAAGGGATTTTCAGAATTGTAGCCAGGTTACAAGACATTGTGATATATCTGTCTACCTTTCTCATACTGTCATTGAGGGAAAAAAATACATTTAGTGGCTGCAAGAGGTTATGAATGCAACCCTGGTTATCTGAAAAAGGAGAATACTACCCAAAGGCCGCTGTGCGCTGTCAATCAGGCAGACCCTCCTTCTGCCTGCTGTAAAGGAAAAAAAAACACCATATTATTCATGACTTCCCCATGGTAACGTACAATGTCCCATCCCCTTTGGGTAGTATTCTCGACTTGAAAGATAATCTATATTATGAATCAATGACAATAGCTAAACTAACAGCTAGATGTATATTAAATATTTCAACCCTCATCCTATGCCAGATATCAACTCTTGATGCTTTAATTCAGCATATATGAGAAAAATAAGTGTAAACAACCATCTTTAAACATGACTTATGTGGTCTTATGCTAAAAAACAAATGAGCTATCATTTTGTTCTATGCTTCCGCTGGGTTTGATGGTACCAAATGAGGCAGGTAGAGGAAGAAGTTGTTAATTTACAAATTAATGAGAGTGTTGTAGGGCAAAGAAAATGTGGCCAAAAAGGGGCAGTAACAATAGCCAGCTAAGGGCTGAGTGATCCATATGTAGACATGTTACAATCATCAAAGCCCCAGGGTTATAATAACATCTGGGTTCAATAATAAAGTCACCCACAAAGTCGTAAACACATAACAGATATTATACATATATATACATCACCAAAACAACAACATTGTCAGTAAAACCATCCAAGGTTTATTCACATACAGCGGTGCTAAAGACTATTTCCTCTCCTACCAACAATAGTTACATGAACAAAATAAACATACATAGACAGTTAAACAGACAGCAAATGTGTGGCAGCACAGCCAGGTACGCTAAGACCTCCCTATCTTCATTTAGATGTATTTCTGTAACTCCAGAATAAACAAAAGGGTGAGTCTTCCGAGGAACCTTACTATACTCCTCTGCTACTCTACTCTACTATACTAAAGCAAACGTGCTCCAAGAGAAACCAAAAACACAAACACTTCCTGGAAGAATTAAATAAAAAAACAAGTTAGCCAAAACAAGTCAGTAAGCCATGTAAGAAAATTAACTATGCAACATTTAACAGCGGCTGTAGATCTGGCTCCTCTTCTCTCTTCGGTTCCAGGTCTTTTATAGGGACGATTAACCAGGGACACCTGCAGCGCATCAACCCCCCGTTGAAAAGGAAATAGTAGCACCCGACATCCCTGTGTCACCTACGTCACACAAAAGGGAAGAAAGCAAACAAGCAGCAAGAGGAGGCACACAACAAGACATGATTAAAAAAGTTACTTAAAGCAGCTGTTGAGACCAGAGGTAAACAGAAGTATTTGCAAGTTGCCACAGAGAGAGACCAGAGAGTACAGGTGAGAGGTAGCCATCTTGTTGTTTGACTAGTTTCAGAATAGTCTTAGCATTGCTCATTTTGTTTTAAGTTTGCCTTAAATTGACGTTAGCATTGTCTGTAGTTTGCCTAAATTGAAGTCAATTCAGTTCAGCTGCTGAGTTGGTGAAAGTAAACAGGTTGTAGAAGAGAGTTTCTGTCTAGGACTAGCAGGAATTCTGTTGCAGGAGGAGCCAGGTGGGGCCAGTTAGGTGTGAATTGGGTGTAGGTAGACAAAAGCTACTTAAAGCAGCTGTTGAGAAAGAGCTGTGCTGTTTCTCGCTGACAAAAGTTAGGCAGTTGACTAGCAGCGGAACCAAGAGAAGTATAAAGAAACAAAAAAAAAGTAACATTTAGAAGCATGTGGCTTCTACAGTGTCAGGTTTGCAGAATGATTGCCTTCCTGGATGAACTCATCCAAGAAGGCTTCATTTGTGAACATTGTTGGCAGGTTGAAATCCAAGAGATCAAGGTTCGTGATCTTGAGGCTCAGCTTGTCGATCTGCGCTGTATTAGGGATATAGAAGAAATGGTCAATCAGCCCATGAGAGAGATGGTGTGCATGCCAAAACCTAGGAGAGTTGAGACCTTAGAGCAGGACAGCGTAGAGAACTGCTGGATTAAAGTAGGTCGTAACCGCAGAAAAGGGTGTGCACAACCCCTAGAGACACCCCAAGAGCTTGAATTGCCCAACAGGTTCCAACTGCTGGACACCGAGTTGGACAGTGACAGCTCAGAGGGTGATGGGGGGGCAGTTGAGCACCAGAGCACCATGGTGCCCACTCCCCCCCAGAAGAAGGAGGTAGTTATATTAAGAGACTCAATTCTTAGAGGTGTAGATCACACAGTGTGTTCTAGTGACAAGGAGACCCGCATGGTATCTTGCCTGCCTGGTGCTCAGGTTGCAGATCTCCCTAAACTAGTAGACGGGCTACTGGCCAAAGCCGGGGGGAATCCACTGGTCATGGTCCACATTGGAACCAATGACATAGGAAAAGGTAGGACAGAGGTTCTGCAAGACAAATTTAAAGAGTTAGGAACAAAACTAAAGAGCAGAACCTCCACGGTAGTTTTCTCTGAAATACTTCTGGTACCACGTGCCAGGCCAGGGAGATAGGCAGAGATTATAAAGTTTAACACGTGGTTGAAAGCTTGGTGTAGGGAAGAGGGGTTTAGGTTTATGGAGCATTGGTCTCTCTTCTGGGATGGATGGGACCTGTACAAACCGGACGGTCTACATCTAAACAGAAGGGGGGTTAATGCATTGGGAGAGCGTATGTGCAGTGAAATTGAGAATCATTTAAACTTGGAACCAGGGGGACAGGGAGCTCTGACAATGGGAGATGTTCCACTAAGGAAAGAAAACCAAGGGAAACTGCCAGTAGGAAAGTCCTGAAATGTTTGTACCTCAATGCCAGGAGTATAAGGAACAAGATGTTAGACTTGGAAGCCACAGTGCTAGCGTGTGACTATGATGTTGTAGGAGTGACAGAAACATTGCTTACAGAAAATGATGGGGATGAATACAAGTTGGAAGGATATACACAGTTTAGGAGAGACAGGCAAAATCGAAGAGGGGGTGGGGTAGCATTATATGTGAAAAATGACATTGAGGCAGAAGAACTTGTATTAGATCCCAGTAACGGAACAGAATCTTTGTAGGTGAAACTTTTGAACAAGAGATCTGGAGGATTAGCGGTAGGAGTGTGTTACAGGCCACCCAACTCAGATATTCAGAAAGATGCTGCATTGTACAGTGTAATCAGGACTGGATGTAGAAAGGATGTGGCTGTTATAATGGGGGATTTCAATTTCCCATACTTAGACTGGGAAAGCCCAGTGGGGACTACAGAAGCAGAAATGGAAATGGTTGAGATGGTAAATGACTGCTTTCTAACTCAATTTGTCAGGGAACCAACCAGAGAGAGCGCATGGCACTTAGAAGACGTAGACTGGAGCACACTGGATACAGAGTTAGTTGAAAATGGATGGGTATATTTTAAGAATATACTACTTGAGGCTCAGGAGCAATTTTTACCAAAACCTAGCAAATTGAGGAACAAAAAACACTGGCCAAAATGGTTTAATAGAGGTATGCAAAAAAATATCAAGAGAAAGAAAATGTTGTATAGCGCATACAAAAGGGATGGTGATGAAACAAAATACATAGAATATGTTGAGCTGCAAAGAGATCTTAAGAAAGGGTTCAGGAAAGTAAAGAGGGAAATAGAAAGAAATATAGCTCTTGGAGCTAAAACCAATGCAAAGAGCTTTTTTCAATATTACAACAGCAAGCGGTCAATAAAGGAGGAGGTGAAACAGATAAAGGGCAAAAATGGAGGTATCTTGAAAAACAAACAAGATGTGGCAAATATTCTAAATGAGTATTTCACAGAGGTTTTTACAAAAGAAAAAACAGATGACATGCCACAGGCTGACAATCAGTCCAGTCAAACCCTAAGAGAGATCAGGATAAATGAGTAGGAGGTTCTAAAGGGACTAGCAGAATTAAAAACAAACAAATCACCTGGGCCAGATGGGATATTTCCAACAGTACTTTAGGGAAATTATTTATAGGCCGCTAACTCGATTATTCCAAATGACACTTAGAACAGGGGATGTGCCAACTGACTGGAAGACAGCAAATAGAGGAGCATCTTAATGAAAACCATATTCTTGGAGATAGTCAACATGGGTTTAGAAGAGGCAGATCATGTCTTACTAATTTATTAAACATTTTTGGACATGCAACTGCAGCTGTAGATCACGTGAAAGCATATGATATGATATACTTAGATTTCCAAAAAGCTTTTGGTAAGGTTCCACACCAAAGACTGATCCTCAGATTGGAAGTTGTAGGCATTCAGGGTAATGTAAGTAGATGGATTATGAACTGGTTGATGTATAGGAAACAGAGGGTGTCAATTAGAGTAGTCACTTCTAACTGGAGTGAGGTTGTTAGTGGAGTTCCACAGGGATCAGTACTAGGGCCTTTGCTTTTTCTAATCTATATTAATGATCTGGACTCTGGGATAGTTAGCAAACTTGTCAAATTTGCAGATGATACTAAAATAGGTGGCTCAGCAGATACAATCTTGGCAGCACAGGCTATTCAAAGGGACTTAGATAATATTCAGTTGTGGGCCGACACCTGGCAGATGAAATTCAATGTGGACAAGTGCAAGGTAATACATGCAGGTAACAAAAATGTCCACTATAATTACACTATGGGAGGTACAGATCTAGATGAAGTAACGCATGAGAAAGACCTAGGAGTCTATGTGGACTCCTCACTTTTTCCATCCAAGCAATGTGGGGAAGCAATAAAAAAGGCAAACAGAATGCTAGGGTATATTGTCAAAAGTGTAGAATTGAGAACAAGGGCAGTAATGTTCAGACTGTACAATGCACTAGTTAGAGCTCATCTGGATACTGTGTGCAGTTCTGAGCTTCACACTTCAAGAAAGATATCGCTGCTCTAGAGGCAGTTCAGAGGAGAGCAACCAGACTTATTCCAGGTCTGAAGGGAATGTCCAACTGAGAGACTGAGGAACTGAACCTTTTCACCCTGGAACAGAGGAGACTACATGGGGACTTGATTCAAGTCTTCAAAATCATGAAAGGCATCGACCACATCAAACCAGAGGAGCTTTTCCAGATCAGCAGGGACACACGCACCCGGGGACACAAATGGAAATTGGGCTTCAAGGCATTCAAGACGGAAAACAGGAGACACTTCTTTACACAGAGAGTCGTCACAATCTGGAATAAACTACCCAGCGATGTGGTTGAAGCTGAAAGTTTGGGAACATTTAAAAATAGTCTGGATAGGATCCTTGGATCACTTAGATATTAATGAACACCAAATGAGCACGATGGGTCGAATGGCCCCCTCTCGTTTGTAAACTTTCTTATGTTCTTAAAAGGCTGTTCAGATATGTTCTGAAAAGAGAGAGGAAAAAAAAATGGGCGGAGAAAAAAACACTGCATACAGTGGCTCTCAAAAGTATTCATCCCCCTTGGACTTTTCCACATTTCATTGTGTTACAAGGACATCAGAATGGATTTAATCAGGAGTTTTGGCACTGATCAACACGAAAAATGTCCATAATGTCAAAGTGAAAAATATAATCTGCAAATTGTTCTAAATGAATTACAAATACAAAACAGAAAATAATTGAATGCATAAGTAATAACCCCCGTGATATGACAACTGATTGAGCTGTGGTGAAACCAATTGTCTTTCGAAGTCACATAATTAGTTAAATCCACCTGAAGAGTCCACCTCTGTGCAGGTAAGGTGTGTCACATGATTATAGGTTAAATGCACCTGTCTCTGGGAGGTCCCACAGTTGGTTAGTACAATTCCTAACAAAAACTATATCATGAAGACGAAGGAACATCAAACAAATCCGGAATAAGGTTCTTCCAAAGCACCAATCAGGGATAGGATAGAAGAACATTTCCAAGGCATTAAATATCCCCCAGGGCACAGTAAATTCCATTATTAAGAAATGGAGAGAATATGACACAACTGTGAATCTGCCTAGATCAGGCCGTCGTCAAAACTGAGTATCCGGATGAGAAGGGCACTAGTCAGGGAGGCCACCATGAAGCCTATGGCAACTCTAAATGAGTTAGTCTTCAATGGCTGAGCTGGGAGACACTATGCATACTGCAACAATAGCCTGGGTGCTTCACGAAAGTGGCCTTTATGGGAGAGTGGCAAAACGAAAGCCATTGTTGAAAAAAAACTCACATCAAATCTCAGCTAGAGTTTGCCAGAAGGCATGTGGGAGACTCTAAGACTCTAAGAATGCCAAAGCAATTATGAAGTTATCTACCTGCTGCTTTGAAGAGAGGGGAAAAGTTAGAGGTCATTGTCGCACACATTGTACTCTCAGAAGAACCCAATTTCGTCAGTACAACATAGTTTTATTTCAATTTGTGTTTACTGAATCACCTAGGAGTTCAATTATTTTTATTTCTTATGCAACAACACATGGTTTTAATTATTTCAGCAATGGGCTAGTAACTCTCAGCGTCTGAACACAAATTATGAAATCTAAGAAGAAATACATGAAAAACAGGCAATGATGATAATGTGCAAAATTATTGCAAAACACCAGTTCAGCTGTTACTTTGAAGGCAGTATTTCATAATCTTTGAAATTCCCCAGCATCTGCTGGAAGTTATTGCTACTAGAGGAGTTGGAAAGAACTAGGACTGAATAAAAATTCAGACTTAAAAATGTGTTTGACTTTGATTTGACGGCAAAATGACGTTTTTCTCCTTGAAATACACACTCAAAGACAGTTGAAAGGTTTTTTCATTTACTTTTCGTATTTTAATTTCCCTTGCTTTGTCATTGTGCGTGTCAATGTAAATCAAATGACATATTAACATTTAAATGGCAATGCTGTACCGCTTTTTAATGTAATCTCAAGCATTTGTTTATTTTATTTCCCTCTGCTGCAGAATTTGCTACATCAAACCTGATATTTAAAACAAGTACCTTAATCAAGGCTTTACTTGTTTACATTCCGACACTGTATTAGGCTGACATTAAATATACAGTAATCTAGTGTTTTGAGTGACAATATTGAAATTACTTGCCCCTTGGATGGATTTAAGTGACTTCAGATGTCAGCAGGACTCAGAACCCAGAAGAAGGAAAAGAAAAAAAATGTATTTTTAAGTAATGCACCTGTAACTTCACTGAAAAGACATTATTTATATATTGTGTGGAAGAATCAAACAGCATTTTGTATTCATTGAAAAATCTAAGGCACACAAGATTTTAGGGCTTTGAATGGTAAAAAGGTGGCTTATATAAGATAAAAAGCACTGCAAACTGCGAGTAGGTTTACTTTTTCTTGTCTTCCAGGCAGTCTTTGAAAATATATTTCTTATATGGCCTTCTGGTTTTGCAAAAACAATTGGCACAGCCCGCTTGGTCTGCAGACTTCGAAGAGATAAATAATCCATCCATTTATCACTTTTTATTGCAAATAAGTTCCATGGTTACTTCCTGAGTTTCTTCCAGCTATTTCAAGGAAACCACGACTCAAGGTCAAGACAGATCTTCCTTTGACCGTGATTTTATTTGTTATTTTTCTGGATATTATCAACAAAATACCAGTGTTAGAAAACCTAATCATAAAAACACATGAAAAATAATGTGATGGAAAATAAAGGATGTATTCAATATAGGCCTGTTGTAGTGCATGATAAATCCACATGCATGTCTTGATCACATCATATGAAAACTGCCTGCATACTTTTGTCAGGTTTCCATTTATTTCATATTTTCAACTACAGAGGCAACGTTTACATTTCCAATATTTAAGTTTGTTATGTGCCAAACATTGCTTTTGTCTTTTATTCAATGATTTACATTACCACCTGAAGTTTAAGGTTTGAAGACCTAGCTGAAGTAATGTTTGAGCACAGTCCATTTTAAATCGGAATCAATAATAAGACAAATATTTAAGCAAACATGTATTTCCACCCTCAAGGGTTTATTTAGTGTAACAAATATTGGTTTTAAGCTCATCTGATCTAGTAAAGATATATAAGTTTACTGAACATGTGCTCATCTTAGCGTCTGATAATTAAGCTGTTTTAGCATTAATACTAATAAAACTGTAAGCTTAGAAAAAGTAAGATATGAAATTCATGTAAACTAGTGGTTTAAGCATGAAAACTTTAGAAAGATTCCACTGAAAGTGCAGGCTTGACACTGAGAAGGTATATTTCAAAGCCACATTCACCTTGTAAAGCAGCAGAAGTTTATAAATTAACCATCCTCAGAAATTCCATTAGGGCATTACTTCTGTAATCCGTTTATTGGCTACCTGCCTTAAGCCGCACTAGGTGTTTAATTGGGCATGGTATAAAAAAAGGAGAGGGAGACATTATTAATGTCACTCAGAAAATTAAGAACCAAAAATCTGCTGAACATGTCAGGTTTGGCATGTAAATTATTCCAAATTCAAGCATTATGATGAATCATCTCTACTTAAAGGTCTAATAGCTCACCGTTTCTAAAATAAGAGTGCTTTTCATTTCAATTCTGCTTAAACAAAAGCATTCATTTAATGCTTAAAGTTGATGTCCAATCCTCTGTAAAACAAATACTAATGTTACAAAATACAGGGGAAAGCACTATATACTCTGGAAAAAAAAAGAAAATGTGCTAGTGTTATCCTCATTGCACTAAGTTTGGGATTTTGACAGTGTACAATCAGATAACCGTGTGACCCTGGGTATGAGAACAAGACATGATTAGACATTAGACTCCTGACCTCCTTTGGCAGTGTTACAACAATCAGCTCCTTTCTCTAATGAGATCTGCATGTACCATCTTTAATCTCATAGAGCTCATGCAGGGTTGTTAAAATTCAACACGATGGCATCAGTCCTGAAGCCTGAGCAGCAAAACCTGTGACAAGTACTTAAATGTGACAAATTAAACACTGATATGCAGACGAAATGCACCTAAGACTTAACATTTTACACCACTCCCAACTCTGAAATTTGTTTACTCTACAAAGGTGCTGTACAAGTGTCATGTGTCATTCAGTGATGGAACGATTCATATAAAAATATTATTGATCCTAACTGACAAAAAGGGAAAAAATTACAGAAAAGAATCAAAGAAACAATCCAGGTTATACCCAAGGCCGGTTCTAGACATTTGGAGGCCCTAGGCAAATGTTATGTCTTGGTTGTCTCTGGTGAGAGGGTTGGGGGGGCCGGGTGCTGATGGTGTTTTCTCCATGAGAGCCGGGCGGGAGGGGGAATGTTCTCTCCTTGGGGGGCTCTGCGTATACCCCAAGGCCCTAGGCAATTGCCTACTCTGCCTATAGGTAGCGCCGGTCCTAGTTGTACCGTATTTAATTAATTTAAATCTGGCTGTTGTATTGATTACATTTGAAATTGCAGGATTATGGCAAGCCAAATTATCATTTAGAGATATCTCAAAATGTATTTCAAGATATCTTTAAATATTTGGAGATATCTCTAAATGATTTCAAGATATCTTGAATTTAATTTCAGATATCTTTAAACCATTTACAGATATCTAATTAAGGTGCTTTTTAAAGATATCTCTAAATAATTTGCAGATATCTTTAAATCATTTAGAGATACAGTGGCTCTCAAACGTATTCACCCCCCCTTGGACTTTTCCACATTTCATTGTGTTACAACACAAAATTAAAATGGATTTAATCAGGAGTTTTTACCACTGATCAACACGGAAAATGTGCAATTATTTCCTGTTTTGTAATTCTAATTAATTTAGAACAATTTCCAGATTATATTTTTCATTTTGCCATTATGCAAATGTTCTGTGTTCATCAGTGGTAAAACTCCTGATTAAATCCATTCTGATGTCATGTTGTTACACAATGAAATGTGGAAAAGTCCAAGGGGGTGAATATTTTTGAGAGACACTATCATTTAGATCATTTAGAGATATCTGCAAATGACTTCCTGTTCATTTAGAAATATCTCTAAATAATTTAAAGACATGTTCAAATGCTTTCCTGTATGTTGGCTAATATCTCTAAATGATAATTTGGCTTGCCATACAGTATCTTATGGTATATGGTTACTTGTATTGACCAATATGCATTCAGGGATTTACATATAATGATTTAATTATCCCAGTAAATGAATTCTGTCTTCATATCAGAAAGAATATACTTTTTCAAAAAGCACTGCATGGATTGGCACAAATCTAGCACAGTAGTCTATAGCTCTGGTCTTGGAGAGGTGCAGGTTTGTGCATGCCTCAAAGAGATTATGGAAAAGCATACAGTTTCATAACACAAGGTTTGAAAATTATTTGTTTGTTGTCATGGTTTCTCAGGTGAAGGGCATATTAATCAGAAAACAAGACATTCTGATTCTGGTAGGCATTGAGAAAAATGTGTGAGCAATTGTAGTTGCAGGAAGCTCTTTTGAGTGATTCCCTATTCATGACGCTCAGGCAAACAATACAATGATAAGATCATCTGCGATAAACAGCTCTTCAGCAATTCAGAATGCTTTTTGTATAAATGGAAACCTTCGCAAAAAAAAAAAAACACAAAACAAACATTATTCACTAAAATTAGCTGTTTTTTCTTTTTTTTCTTTTAACCAGTACTTTAAAATGTATTATTATTTTATTGCTAATATTGATTTTTGAGAACTTGGAAAAACATAGAAAAGGTAATCTTTCCATCTTTTGTGATGTGATGCTTCATTCACAGGTACCATACTGTAGCTTTTTCTGCACAAATAGTCATTAAGATCTTGCAGTCAAGGGACTTATGCACTAGCACATACGAATGATTGCCATTTTAATTCTATAGCTGCAGCCTACAGTATTAACTATCTGAACTATCACTGCCTGTAATTGCTCATCTTGGTTAATAATTGCTCTTTCAATACCAAATTGTCCTTGGATATGATTCCTGCCATCCCCAGCAGTATGTACTTCATATAACACTGTCTCTGTGGCAGCCAGCAAAAATCTTATTTAGCACATCAAACTGCAGAACAAAGATAGCCTTTACCTTAATGTGTGAATATTAATTTCATATTTTATAGGTACTCTGCAAATTGTGCACAAGGCAGCTTCAGCACTATTTGCCAAGTGAGATCAATGTCATTGTTATGTATGACTGGCTGTGCATACGCCTCGGGGTATTATCTATGGACGCCTTCAATGAGGAATACTGATCAACACAAAATCGGAAATGTAATTGTTATTGATATTACCATAAGCTTAGACAGTAAACTCGACATGCTCAGAGCCAAGAAAGTGTCTTTGGTATGCTTCATTTTCAGCCCTGTTAATTACTCGAGGTTCATGAGATCAGTGTAGGTGTGGTTCTACATATGTGTATTATCCCAGCATTTACACAGAAATATGTTAAAAAAAAACAAAGAGCTACTTCTTTCAAATAAGATTTGCATAGGTTTGAAGCTGCTCAGAAGGGGTTTTATTTTAAGACCTATATTTTCTTCCTCCCATTCCTCATTATTGTCTCAAAGCAGCCTAGAATCTGTTCCAACAGCATCAGAAAACACACCTGTCCTTCACTACCACACAAAGACTTGCAAGAAAAGCTTCAATAATTGTAATTCTCAATGAGAAAAACATAGTGCTACATATTTCTGAATTACACTTAATCTCAACTGACAATTTGACAAAACACTAGCGATTTGAATGAATCCATACACATAGAAATATATCAGTTTTTCAAGTTACAAATAACCAACAAACCAATTTGAAGAGGATAGAAATTCTGAACATGAGACAAGGGTCAGTTTCATAATACTGCCAGTCATGGCTTAGAATGAATGGATGTAGATGAGTTCACAGCAAGTGTAGCGCAACCAATAATGTCTTGTCCTCATGGAAAATAATAACCTGTCTCTACTGTAGCTTACTGCCAGGGCCTGTGAATACAATTATAAGATAATTTAATAAACTGAAAAGGCTTACTTACTGGCTCAATCACTTGAGTATTTGGGCAGCAAACATCTGTTAATTTGTGTTGTCCTTTGACACAAACAAGGACTGAAACACAACTGTTTTGTGTTGGTGTGTATAAAGTTATAGCTTCAAAACCCTCAAACAGAATTACGTTGCAGGAGATGTCGGCTTTTATGGAGGAAATACTAACATAACAGAATGAATGAAAGACAGAGGACTAAAAACCATCCAGAGTTAGAGCACCAGTCTCTAATGCAGGAAGTAGGCAATGCGTGATGTGAGCAAATAACAAAATCATATTGCATAAACTGGTTCGGTAATCCCTTTCAAATTATAAAAATGGTACAAAACACCACATGAGCATAACGGGACCCCTTATCATCTTCAAAAAAAAAAAAGGTGTTCGAATACCTTTCTGACAGTAAACTTCATCCCCAAACTGCCAAGACTAGGCTCACAACCTGCAAAGAAATGCATACCGATGGCTGTCCTATGTCTAAACAGCTAGTTACATTTATATGTTAATTACATCACCGCATCCCCAAGAGGTTCCTCAGTTGCCATCCAACTTTGCTGTTAGTTAATTGTTCCACCTTCGCTGATGCAAAACTGAGATTAATATGAACCAGGTCCCTTATTTCATTGCTTCAAATTAAAGGGGCGTAAAAGTGCCCTGGCAGTGTACTTTAAAGAATATCCTAATGAGTTTTAAACTGAATGTTTAAGCAGAAGATTTATAATTCAGTCCTGCAGACTACTTTAATGGCAGGTTGGTGCTGGGAGGGCATTTTCAGAAGTAAATATACTGAATTTTGTATTTACCGTTCACTAACAGAGGTAATCAATCTACCTTTGTTTGCCAGTATACTAATTAATATCCCTGCACTGTCTTGTCTACATAAAAAAAATACATTAGCCAATGTTCGGGTGTGACTTCATTGTTATAAATACATTTTCAGACGTAGCACATCTTTCACAAAGTGCTTAAGGCTTATATTTGTTCCACTTCATTGTAGACATATCCTGTTAAATATAGCCCTCTCAGATTAGTATAAGAACAACTTTGGATATTAGGAAATTAACACACCCACTGAACTTGACAAACAAACACTAATTAAGTATGAACACACAATTCAGCAGATAAGCAGACTTAACTGCACATTGTTGACATGCAGTTGATAAATATGAAACAAATATAAATAGGAAATTATAACAGGCTCTAATTATAACAAGCTCTGTAAATTAGGGTTAAAATATTCTGTATGCATTCCAAAAAAAAAAAGCAACTTGTTTGCATAATACTATTTCATACAGTATCCAAGAGTAACAGATCCCTCCTGCAGTAAACCTCCAATTGCAAATAATCTCTTGCATTAACACTACTCTTTACAGCATCTTAGCTTATGTTCAGATTCACAAACAGCAGAACATTTTCTTTAAAAGCTATGTTGTCCTTTTCTTTTAGCAGTGCAAGGAACCGTGCAAGGACAATCTCCCAAAGTTCATGAACTATGAATCCTTTGGAGATGGCAAGAGAAGAATATGACAAGGCTTTATGATTGTGCACTTCAGCTTCAATATGTGAAGCTCTAATGCTTGCAGATGCTTAATAACTTCCGCAAACACTGAGTTTCCTTTTTCCCTGCAACTTCGTGAAAGAAGATTAATAAGTGTAAAAACTTACACAGTTTTATTAAAAGGAGACTATCTGTCAACAATGAGGTATTGGCTTCACCGTTTGGTGACCTATCCACAATAAATTTATAATTTAAAGTTTTATGGATAATATTATTATTATTATTATTATTATTATTATTATTATTATTATTATTATTAATAATAATAATAATAATAATAATAATAATGTAAAAGTTAATTTCTGTTGAAATGATTAATTACAATCATAACATTAAAATAGGTTGATTGAAACAATTTTAAAAAGGATATTAAATATTTAAAAATAACTAAGAAATTAGTTAGGTATACTGTATTATGTGTAATATTCATACAAAAGGTAAATCATTCATTTGGATGATAACTCATTCCACAAAATACTGGCAAGAGCAGCCACGGATATTTTAATCTGAGGGATCTGGTTGCATTTTGTGCAATTAAAATGTAATTATAAAATAGCAACAGACAGCAAAACAGTGAGCTGCATCACTTCATGTTCACTTCTGAAGCCGTCTGGAGAAATCACCATAAGGAAGTCTACCATAAACGCTTTGCTCTCTAGCAGCAACCAAGCACACTGCCAGAAGACTCTGCAACAGGTTGCTGCAATTTGGCAGCATCGCCATGTTTTCAATATAGTTGCAGAACATTTGCCAGAAACTAATTTATCCAAGATAGTAGGGCTCTAAACTGCCAGTAGTTAGCCAAAAGAGCCTGCCAAAATGTGCCATATGTCATCAATGAAAGTTATTTTTGCATGTTTAAAACAATTGCTTTGTTGCAAACTGCCAGGAACCAATCCCCACAGTCCATTTTGTTTTTATTCTGTTTTTTGTTTTGCCTAGTATCAAGCAGGGCTATTCAGGTACACTAGAGACCACATCTACAGAGGCCCACTTAGCTGTGGACATTTTGCTTCCTTTGGCCTCATTGCAAAGGTTTAGCAAAATTATTTTCAAAACCAAAGATTGCCTGTCAACTTGGTGCTTTTCACCTCGGCCATTGCCTGTCCATTCCATGCCTCCCTGCCCACAAAAATGATTTTGAGTATTAATCTCTTGTGCTCATGTAGAATTTGTCAATAACTTCTTATTTTATGAAATGTATTAGGTTATAGTGGGCATTTTCTATCATTCATTTCCAGCCTGCGGTGGCCTGGAGGGAGAAAAACCAATCACGGTCTGCTTTAGCTGTATTACATCTTATTTCGCCCATTTAGAAGAGTTGCACTCTTTAAAAACACAGAGCAGTGCAGAATGCCCTTTTATTACTTTCCAGGGCTGTGTTATCTGTCTGTCTGGAGATACTCCTACACAAAGCACTGTCAGTCCTCTGGGAGGTCTCTTTTGTCTAGGTTCTCCAAATCAATACAGAATCAATGCTGCCGGCTTCGGGGCTTCTTTATGTTAAACTATGCCCGTAATCTCTACTTTTTTTTTCTTGTTTATATGTTGTGGGAGAAAATCACATCTTACAGAGCATATAGCAATACATACCTACTCTAAATCTGGATTCATTTTCAATGTGATGCATAATGAAAAGACCACCAGTAAAGCAAGGGTCATTAAAACATTAACGATAAGAACAGGATTTTAAAATGTATCATTATATTAAACATACATTTGCAGATTTACATTGGACTATAAACCAGATGTGTATGTAATGTATGTATGTATACACTAGGGATGTAACGGTTTGATGGTTTCCTCGGTTGTAAAAACAGACAGTTGTCATACCGTTGCCATTTCCTCATTCAAGGTATTGCATTAAAGGTGGGGTATCATCATTTTTTTTTTTTTTTACATTAAAAGTTGTACCTATACTTTCTAAATATGCCCTGAAAGTTTCATTAACATCATTTTGTTAGATTGTTTATTAAAAAACCTCTGACTCCTGTACCCGGAAGACTCCTGTGACCTCACACCAGGTATTTCACTGATTTAAACCACTGGCGCTCAAAGGCAGATGACAGGGGAAGCGATGTTACTGTGTCGGATGTTTCGTGTGAAAGTGTTGATGTGGAGGACAATTCACCCCCACAGTCCCTGACATCAGATACAGCAGAGCAGGATGACATGTACACTTTTTATTTTATTTTATTTTATTAATATGCGGTGTAATGCTGTTGTAATCCCAGCGCACTTTTGAGACAGACTCCTTAACTGAGAGAAATTAACTTGATAATTAACTCCTACACCTTTGCTCAAAATAATAATGCTTAATTGTCATGCATGGCAAATAATGGTATAATAATAATAATAATAATAATAATAATAATAATAATAATAATAATAATGTTACGCTCTTTAGAAATGACCAGATGAGGGTAGAGTTAAGGAGGTTTTATTTTAATAACTCCTGACTGCAGCTGCAAAGAATAGTTAACATTAACAAGAGCAGCATACTGTAAGCCCAGCTCATGGCTTCAGGAACAGAGAGCGCGCTGCCTTCTGCCTGGGCTTTTTATATCAGACCCAACAATGTAACAATCTGGGGTCACTGACATGGAAGGGAACAGTCAGACAGGATGGGGAACAAACACAACACAAGTACAGTTGTACAAGTTGAACGGTCTCTTTTGCCAGTTTGTAACACAGCCCCCCCTAGCCCTTGCCCGTCCTCAGGCAAGATAGGCGGCATCACAGAAACGGGCTGGCAGTCAGCATTGCCTCTCAGGCCGAGGGTTCTGACCGCACTGTTCAAGCTGGGCCCCTGTTGTGTCCAGTGTAGCTGGCCCGTGAGAATGGATATTACCTGGGGAGCAATGGATGGGGCTCCCAGGCTGATTATCTGGTTCAGGATGGTTGCAAGGGTGGCCGCGAGTTCTCTGATGACTCCCTGACAAATGTGGGGACTGAACTCTGGGGTCTGGGGTAACAGAAGAGGGTCCCTCATGATAAGGAGCCAGGCGGTCCCAGTACAACTTTTCTTCCACATTGCGGCATCTACACCCGGTACACCACCTCACCCTCTCGCTCTAGGATCTCGCCGGGGCCCACCCATTCGCTGTGCAGTTTGGGACATCGGCCCTTGCGCCTCATGGGCACATAAATCCAGACGTGCTCTCCTGCTTCAAAGTCTCTTCCTTGTCCTCTGACGTCATAATATCGCTTCATTCTGACCCCGGCTGCTTGAAGCAGTTCCAGGGGGGCTCCGAAGCGTGCAAAGAATCCTTCCAGGAGTGCATTGGCAAACTGTCTCCGCCTCCTGGTTAGGGATTGCATACACCTCAGGCCACTTAGTGAAGTAATCCATTGCAACCAGCACAAATTGGTTTCCCCGGCTGGAGACCGGAAAGGGGCCCAGAATGTCAAAGCCCACTCGTTCCAGGGGGCTCCCTGTCCGAAGTGGCTGCAATGGAGCATGAGATTGTCTGCAGGCATACAGGGGTCACAGCGGCAACAGAAATCCTCCACATCTCTCCGACAGCGTCCCCAGTAGTACCTCTGTCGCAGCCAGGCAAGGGTCTTGGCCACCCCGAAATGCCCGGTCCCCACTGCCCCATGGTTAGCTTGAAGCACTAGTTCCTTCAATTCCTGGGGCACAATAACGTACCAGTGGTTGGCTCTCCCAGCTGGATCACGCCACCATTTCTGAAGGACCCCATCCCTCAGCGCCAGGCAGTTCCATAAGGACCAGAGTTCCTTGGTGGCTTCAGACAGGTCAGCAAAGTTTTCCCATGATGGCTGCTGGCCCTATTGTAGCCAGCTAAAGACAGGCCGGAGGTCTGGGTACCTCTCCTGAGCTGCGTGCCAATTCTCCGAGGGGACAATAGAAGCTGCCCCAGCCACCAGACTAACTGTCCCTCGGGCTGCTTAAAGTTCATCAGCCAGCGGAGTGAAGCATGATCAGTGCGGTGGGTAAAGTGGAGGCTGCTGATGTAAGTGACTGGTGGCAGCCACCACAGCTAGTAATTCCCGTATGGTCACACAATAGCGGCTCTCAGTTTTACTGAAAGACCGGCTGTAGTACACAATGACCTGCTCACCTTTGGGACCCTGCTGTGAGAGGACTGCCCCCATCCCATGGTCACTCACATCAGTGTCCACAATGAAGGGCAGCTGAATGTCAGGAGCAGTTAAGACAGTGGCCCTGGTAAGCAATCCCTGCAGCTTGTCAAATGCATTTTGACATGACTATTCCCATTCATACAGTATGCCTTTCCTCAGCAACTAATGAAATGGAGTGGCAATAGTGGCAAATTGCAGCACAAAGCACCTGTAATAGGAAGCCAGTCCCAGAAAACTCTTTAGCTGTCTAATATTCGCAGGAACAGTCCATTTTTTACAGCGTCGATTTTCTCTGGGTCAGTTGTAATGCCATCTTTCCCCACACGGTAGCCTAGGAAAGCTACCTCCCTATGCATTAAGCAGCAGTCCTGCTTCTTTTAACCTCTGAAAGACCCAGCACAGTTTTTCAAGCACTTTATCAAAAGAAGGGGCATACACGAGTAAGTCATCTAAATACACTAAATAATCTGTAGGGGGCACCCCGCTAAGAACCCTCTCCATCAGCCTTTCGAACGTGGCAGGCGCATTACATAAACCGAAAGTCATTACTTTAAACTGCCAGAGGCCCTTACCCGTGGAAAATGCTGTTTTTGGACGCGCTTCTGGAGCCAGTTCCACCTGCCAATAACCACTTCGCAGATCCAAGAAGCTGAACCAGGAGGAGCCGGCGATGAGATCAAGGGACTCGTCAATGCATGGGAGCGGGTAGGAATCTTTGCGTGTCACCACGTTCAGACGCCAGTAGTCCACACAAAAGTGCCAGTCCCCCGCTTTTCTTGGGCACTAACACAACGCCGGCAGCCCAGGGACTTGCAGACGCTTGATAAATCCAGCTGCTTGCATCTCTGCAATTATCCGCAATTCCCTGTCTCGCGAGGGCTAAATGACGTGGACGGAGCTTGATGAGGGGCTTGTCACCGGTATGGATTTCATGCTTCAAGAGGGGAGTTTGGCCAGCATCTTCGGGTTTACTAGCGAAACTATTGCAGAATTCGGTGAGCACTGACCACAGTCTGTCCTTTCACTCTGGATTCAATCCCTGTGCGCTTTGATCACCTCGGTGTTAGTGCGAGCAGACGCTGTGTGCATGCTGTCAGAGTGCTTGTGCTGGGCGGGGGAGGAGCCGTTCGGCTCCGCTGCTGCTGAACCACCAGTGATTTATTTTTACAAGCAAATACACTTTCAATTACTTCAGGTAACTCCAGGGGAAGCCCTATGCCTCCCGGGAAACGTAGTTCCTTCTTCTCCAAGTCCACGGTTGCCCCCATTTTTTTTTTTTAAGAAAGTCTAACCCTATAATCGCCGGGTCTTCTACCAAGGCAACCCATACTTCATGCCTCATCATTATAATCCCGATTTTAATTACCATCTGCCCTCTCCCTTGCATTGGTTTTAACTCAAAGGTTACAGTTTTCAGCTGAACCGATGTAGGTTTCACCAGGGTCCGGGCGCTCCATTCAGCTCTGTGTAGTACGTCCGGCCTGATAGTGGTAATGTTGGATCCTGTGTCGACTAGTGCACGGCAGGGGACCCCCTGTCCTCCCAGCGATGTGCTCCTGTTTCCAGACTCCTTTGGTTCGTCGGGGTGGAACCGTGGGCTTGCGGTACCCATCTTACACGAGCCCTCCCCCGTTTCCTGACATCTGCTCCATAGGTTCAGCCCGTCAATCAAGTTTCCGACAATTAGCCCTTAAATGCACCGTCTTTCCGCAGCGCCAACAAACCCTATCTCTCTGGGGTAGTTGTGTGACCAAGCGGGCTCAGGCTCTTTGTCTGATGGTTCCCTTCGGTCTGTACCAAGAACCCGCACTGGTCGGTGGGCACCCGGAAGCCGACTCAGTTCCCCTTCGCCCAGAATATCTTTGACCATCATTGCCCAGCTCAGGGCTTCTTCTATGGAGCTTGGTTCAGCACTTGATGGCTTCTATAGGGAGATCTTTATACACTCTTATTACTTACATAGCTCAATCTGCCACTAGGATTCCCAGTCTCTCTCCCCTTGCTCGCTCTCTGTGGCTCAGTTGCTCCATTAGCTTTAGTTCCAATTCAGGGCTGCCAAAGCATCGGGTCAGTGCAGCGATGAGTGCGGCCCCATCAGTCCTTTGCTCCCAGCTCAGGTCTCGCAGTGTCTGCGCGGCAGAGCCCTCCAGAACCGCGGCCAGATTGACGGCCTTCTGTTTGTTGCTCCAGGAATTGGCTTGGGCTACGATCTCAAATTTAATCCCAGTCTGTTGAGCCATCAAAGCACCGGGGTCACCGGGTGGGGGTAGTTGTGAACAGGGGTGTCTCTCAGGCGAGCCCAGTCTGTAATGGACTGGCAGCAGGGTTTCTTTCTCTGTCCAAAGCTCCGCCTGACAGCTGCCGCGGTGGGCGCGCGTATGCTGGGTGGCTCGGCTCTCCTCACCTCATTGATGTCTGGAAGGCATACATCTGCTCCGCCCCTCCGCGTTCTTCCAAATAGGCCGTCTTGCCTGCCTCACGTTGTTGCCACTCACCAGTCAAGCCCCTCGTGGTCTGGGTCTCCCTTCCTTAGTCTCGTTTATCCTGGCCCACCTTCTCTCCAACTCATTAGCATTCTTTCTCTGTGTCGTGTTCTGATATGGCTCTCTTGTAGTTCTCTCTTCGTCCCCTCCTGTTCCGGTCTGTGCGGATTTATTTCGGTGTACAGCTGCAGACCCCTTGCCCCAGTAAGGAGTCAGGATTCTGCATGTATCCCTCGCGTCCCAATTCTGAACACCTGTGTTACACTCTTTAGAAATGACCAGATGAGTGTAGAGTTAAGTCCTGACTGCAGCTGCAAACAATAGTTAACATTAACAGGAGCAGCATACTGTAAGCCAAGCTCACGGCTTCAGGAAAGAGAGCGCGATGTGATGGTTATCATACTATGAAAATCTCATACTGTTACACCCCTAGTATACACATATATAAGGAGTTTACAATCATAGTAGACCATTTCATAATGTTGCATTTCATTGTAGAGTGAAAAAATACAAATTGAGATTGTTACCTAACATTTTTTAATTAAGCTAGTACGTCTTTAAACTACAGATATACACCTTTAACAAAATCCTTCTATGTGCAGATTGTTTGTATTCCCATCCATTCTTTTTTTTTTTCTTCTTGTGAAACATTTTACCCTCCATATAAATTGGATCTGGATTTTATCTGCTTACCAGTCTAACCAAGAAAGCAGTTGAAAATTGAATATGGTATAGAAACTGCAGTATTGCGTTAACACCCGGACAGGGGTGGACTGTAAAACAGCTTCCCTGGTTTAGCAATCAGGAGAAAAATGAAATGTAAGGACTGCAGAGGCTTCTCAACAAACACACAAAACACTTCTGCATTACGGAGTCTGTGCTGGAGTTGCTTTGTCACGAAGCATTAGGACTAACGTCATAACATCTCTCTCTGTTCGAGCTCTACTTGGACATTTTGCATTGCTTGCACTTGTAGGAAAATTCACAGAGTACAAAATCTCTCAAAAGTATCTGGTTTCGCTTACAGTTTCATGGCCAGTTTTGTTCCAGATGGTTGCGTTGGATTTATAATGAAACCAGCAGCCATGGAAGTGCTGCAACTGAAATGCTTTAAGGCATTTTCCATCATTTTTGCTTAGTGTCTCCTCAATACACTTGGAAGCTGAAAATAGTCCTGAACACATGGCAGTACCACACATAAGCAGTGGCACTCCGTGAAGGATCACAATCATCGTTTTGCTCATCTCCTCCTGGCTAGAGATAATGTGGTTGTTTCCCACAGAACCATCAGCTGTTCTACCACAAGGTCATCTCAGTTGATATGCAATACCTATGCGCATGAAAGCTGGTGGCTGTCTGCAGTGCAACTATTCAGCTGTGTTTGAAGTATCTACATTCGAAGAGAAGTTTGAAAGAAAGGCTTAATTAAGGAAGCCAGAGACCAACACCAAGCACTAAATCGCTGTGTTACAAAGTCTCATGAATTTAAATAAATTTGTTGTTTTCAGTTTTAGGCCTAAATCTTGGCTATAGGAATGCTCAATTCTTTATTGCAAATGTGTTCTTTCCCCATGTACTGGAAACTAAGGCATGTCTGAGGTTATTTGCAACAATTACATTCCTGAGAAATTATGTGAAAGTGAGGAATACATTTTTGTTTTCTTTTTATTGCCCTGTGATCTTAAATTATGTATGATGATTAGGGCTGTGCCGGTAAACGGTATATCGCCTCACCGTGGTGTCATGTCCTCACCGCGGTGAAAAATAATGTATCGTCAATACTGGCATTTTTTTTTTTTTTTTAATGTAGTGGTTCTGAAGTTTCTCTGTTTGGTGTTGCGGTGAGGTCGCTGCACTGCAGCACGGGAGATCCGGGTTCGAATTCCTGCTGTGGCTGCTCCATGACCAAGTGCTGTGAGCATAAAGTTTAATTCTAAATTAGATTCCTCATAGCCTATAACACCTGAAAATAAATTAGAGCATGTTTTCTATAGTATTCTATTTTTTATCATTGTAGGATATTTTTGTTTTGTTTCAGAAAGAAATAGAAAGGTACTCTAGGCTCCATTTAAGAATTGTTTTTAAAATGAATGATGAAATATGGCAGCTCTGATGTGATCATCATTAAAGCCAGATAGTCATGTGGGTATTTTTGGCACGGAACCTCCACACATAACATAACTGAAAGCAAATGTCTGTAACACTTAAAAACAACAACAACAACAACAACAACAACAACAACAACAACATTGATTAATGTATTGATTAATTTACATACAGTTCTTTAAAATATGTAGGCCTATTTAAATCTAAAAAATGTACTTCAAATGCTCCTTTTAAAGTCAGGGTTTTAAGTCACAATACTTAAGAAAACAATTTGCAATGTAATTTGCATATCATTCTTTTAAATCTATATTTTATTCAGTTTGTTTTGTTCAGCTTTATTTTATATTTGTGTAGTAACTAGTTTGAATAATACTAATAATAAAACAGAAGAGTCATCCTACTTTTTCAGAATGGTGAAACAAAGCCCCACCCCCCCGCCCTCCGCCGTAATAGCAATCACCATAGTGAATTCTTCGTGGGTATATCGATACCAAAAATCTGTCACCGGCACAGCCCTAATGATGATGTTACGGTAAACTAGGCAACCTAACGAACCTATTGTGTTCCTTGACTGACCCACTACTAGATTTTCACTCTTTGCAGCAGATATGCTATGAAACATTTAAAAAAGGCCAGTCGCACAGTACACGTTGTCATATATAACCAAGAGAAAACATGCCACTGAAGAGAATATCAATATACTACACAAAATAACTGTTGCAACATGTTTGTGAGATATGTTTATGTTTTAATCCTGCATAAAAGAGAGTTCCTTGCATTTTAAAGACACCCAGACATCAAACACGAAATGTGCCTCCATAACATTAAATAGTATTTTCATCTGCTGAGTTCTCAATGTGTTGTACAATTATTTTCTTGCAACAGTGAGCTGTAAGGATATTGCGTTGTGTTATCCATAAGGTAAGAGAAGAAAATCCCCCTTTTAAAATCCTTATTTCACATCCACCTGCCACATAAATGTCAAGGTCAGTTAAATCTGAGCCGAAGCAAACAATTCATGGCAGCGGCTGGTGAATACAGAAAAATGGACCGCAACTAAGTTATTATTCAAGATTGCTTTGATCAATTGTTTGTCGATGAAATGGGTCAGGTGGTTCTTCAGGGATTTTTAAAGGTGAAACAGGTGCAGCAATGTGTCATGCTGATATACAGCAATGTAAAGGGAGCTATAGATTGTACGGTGTGTGAGGTAGTGGCAGCACTCATTGGGGTCAGTTTTTCTTGTGAGGTGCAAAAAAAATCCTCTAATAGTGTATTAGAAAACATTTAGGGTCATCTGTTAGAACAAGGTCCTGTGAACACAATGAGAGTCTAATGTGATTCCCGGTAATCTTGTATGATAAATATGATAGAGAAATATGTGTGCATTTACAGAGCCCTGTGCCTTATTAAAATAAGCATCCCCAAGCTCCCTTGCTCCAAGCAGCAGTCAAAATGTCAACCCTGTTCACAAGCCCCTGTGCTAGGCCCTGTATGATGTGTAAGGACACGCTACCGCATAAGTCTCTGTTTCTGGATCTGCTCTGATTCCATGCTTCATGCTGTGAATGTGGGAGCACTTATTTCCTCAAGTCAAGGCTGTCCATTTTAACATGGCCATTAGCCTGTCTTACTGTGAAAGCAACAAGAACATTCACTACAGTCTGTCAATTTATAACACGGTAAGTGTCCTTATCTCTTTAAAGCACTGACATGTTTTGAAAAAGAAGAAAAAGAAAAAGGAAAATCAAATCCCAGCCTCCTGTGTGAAAATTACATGTGAACTCCTGCAGCAAACTTCCATAAAAGTGCAGAGTTTTTAACCCCAAGGTCCAGAGAACATTTCCGAACCGGGTAGGAAAGAATCCCCGCAGGCTCCTCCTCAGACGACTCCGTAGCCCTTTAAAAAAAACTAACTGGGACAGGGTATTCCTGGAAATGAAATATTACCTCTCTGAAGATCTGCCTTGGCTAAATATGGTGAAATGTTAATTCTGGACTCTCCCGCTGTCTGCCAAGTTCACTTGATTAATGCTTCCTTTTTTTACAGTCGGCTGGCAGAACCAGGACGGACAAATCAAGTTCACCCTCTGCATCCTTGGTGCAGGGCTTCGAGTCGCACGGAATGGTGTTTGATTTGGGCAGTGATGGATTGTGTGATAAAAATAAATAAACCAAAAATACTCGCACCAAGATTGTTCATGCACTCAAATCAATTCTTTTTTTTTGTTCCCTTTATAACAACCTTAAATAGGTTATAATAAGGTATTACATTGACAGAAACCATAATTCCTGCATGAACACTGGCAAAACATGAGAATTTCCATGCTCAAAAAGGCTTAAAGAATACAGGAGAAAAATGTTTTGGTACTTGTTCTACTAAAACTCTTTCATGACTACAATTTATACACAACTATATTAGTTTCCTCCTCTGTCCTTTGGATGGGTAACCACAATTAAGAATGAATGTCCAATAATGTGAACCTCCAATCTGATTAATGTTGTCTCTATGGAACACAAACTAGATATTAGCAAGGAACACAAAGTTGGGTTTTTGATTATAAAAGTTGCAGTAAAGTGGGCAGCATGTCCTAAATAATAATACTTTTTTTTCCAGGGGGAGATTCCTCCTGATTAAGTGGCTTAATTAATTATTCTGGAATATTAACCTAGAAGATGAGTCAGTTTAAAAGCTGTAATTTCCAAATAAGGGAGATCTAAAGATGCCACTGATTTGTGTGTATTGGTGTGTATGTATGAATGTATGATTACTGCAACTACAGTACCAAAACCATTAATTATGTGGTCTTGGATCCTATTCTTTTGCACATCTTTCTCCCAACACCTTTTTTCCCCCATTCACAAATTATTGTGTTTCTGTGATAAGTTTTATGTCTCTGACATGCTTGTCTCATGCTGGCATGACATCTGACTTTTCAGAATTGATTACACACAGAGCACCACTGAAATCCTTCCATATCCCAGTCATGGAGGCTGGTTATGTGACAGAGTTGGGTGACAAGTGCAGTAACAGATAAATCAAGTTGCCATGTATATCACTGTGTAATCCTGGCACAATTGTACAGTAGTTGCTGGAAATCATTTATAAATTCTATACATTACCGGTCAAAACTTTTAGAACGCCTCTACTTTTTCCAGTTTGTATTGAAATGTACACAGTTTAATGTCTCAATGTATTCTTTCTACAATGGAAATCAAATATTGTTCAGAAAGTTCTTCCCAACACTGTTGCAGAAATTCCCACAAATGTGTTGCTTTTTCTTTCACGCTTCTGTCCAGTCCAGGTTTTGGGTCATTATCTTGCTGTAGGATGAACCCCTGACCAACTAGGCGTATACCAGAGGGTATTGCATGATGTTGCAAAATGCTGTGGTAGCCGTTTTGGTTCCGGGTGCCACTCACTCTGTGAATGTCGCCGACTCTTGATCCAGCAAAAGAGCCCCAGACCATCACCTCCTTCATGTTTGACAGTTGGTGTCAAACACTAAGGAAATATCCTTTCGCCTACTCGACGGCGTACAAAAACCCTGCGTGATGAAACGAAGATTTCAAATTTTGATTCATCGATCCTTAAGACCTTCTTCCAGTCTTCAGTAGTCCACTGGCAGTGCTTCATGGCCACAGGCCAGCCTCTTTTTCTTATTTTAGTTTGAAGTCTTCTCTTCATAGTTGAAACTGAGACTTGCCTACTTCGAGCAGTGTGAAACTGTGCTTGAAGCTGTTGTCCTGTGAGCCGCTTGTCACGCAAGTTGTTGACTCTCTGAAACTTGTCTTCTGATTCTATTGTGGCTTTGGGTCTGCCAGACCTCTTCCTGTCAGTTTCCTTCAGTTTCCAAGTTCCTTTTGATGGTGTAGGAAACTGTATTTAAAAACTGTGCTTAAATTTAAATAAAAACAGGAAAAATGGGGGTGTTCTAAAACTTATGACCGGTAGTGTACATACACTATCCTAGCAGACTTATTGTGACAAAAGACAAACATGACACAATGTTCACATGTATTTTAGTATGTGCAGGCCCACCCATGGTCCTAATGAATGATGCAATTGTTTTTCAATAGATGTCAACAATACAGTACAAGGAGGCTTATCCAAAAATGTCTGGTTATATGCATTTATACATACATACATGCATACACAAAAACCCATACTGCCCTGTCAAAACAGAAAGGAAATTGATCTAATGTAACAAATGGGTGCATGAGGAAAAATAAAAAAGCAACAATTTGCAATTTGTTTGTGTTACATGAATATCCTCCAAAACACTTATTTTCTTCAAGACGAATGTCATGGGACTGATAACCTATTACACCATTTACTTGATGAAATACATCTAAATATGTTTATCAGATATATAGTATTTGTATTAATACCAGAAGTGCTTATAGGCAGTTCAATATACTGTATATCATAGTATGCAACCTACTTAAATATGTACACACTAATGAGACGCACTAATACTCCATCAGGTTTGTGGGTTTTGTATGGACATAATTATGATGAAAGCACTTTTTCTACTTCTTTCTGAATGCCAAGCAGTCTAGTCCATTAAGTGAGGGTCTAAAACTGTGAAATTTACCTACTAACACAGACCTTTAATGAATCACTCCGTGGCATGTGAATCACTCAGTGGTACAGTTGTTTTTTTACACAAATATCAGTGTGGTCTTCTGGGTAAAATCCCCTGATTTCTAATTCCATTTGTGCAGAAGCACACATTGGAAAGATTTATTACCTGGTGCTTTTCCCTTTTTTCCCATTGACACATTAACACATTGCTGGAAATAAACTTTGTAAATTAAATTACGAGGATTAATGTTTATCTAAAGACCTTTACTCAAGGGTTAGTTTAGGCTCATTACAATAAGAGTACAAAGGAAAGCACTCTGCAGATTTCGGAAATGCTTTATCGCAATGGCGGGCTTTTATCTTGCAGATTAACTGTTTGAAAATGGTCTGTCAAAGCTGCCAAAGAGAAAAGTGCTACATTTTTAATTAACAAACACTGCTTATGAGTGTGTCATGTTAGAATAGAGATGTTGACTGGGAATAAGGATTTTGACTTTGAATTTATCTCTAGCGCAGAAAGCTGAGAGCATAACCTAAAGTACAAAAAGAGAAAAACAAAAATGTGGTTGCAAGAACTCTGTCAAGTAATATCTTTCCAGTAATATATCTACATATATGTCACATATTGTAGTTATGTAATGAGTAATAATGGTCTTATTACATGATGCAGTACACATTTGTACATGTTATAGGTATACAAACACTTGTATTTGTTAATGAGACTCTAGCACCATAATTGAACTCTGCTTTCTAAGTGGTGTCAGGATGTATGTATTTTGATAATATGGTTAAAATCAAAAATATATAATGTCATCTTCAATGGCATGTTTCAATAGATTCCATTGGTTACTCACTCATCCTGCAAAAAGTCAGTTATTCTTGTTTGGTTGTATTATAGGTCAGGGCTTAGATACTCTCTACTAATTCTGCTCTATATCTATTTTAAAAACCCTGCAAATCCCAAGCAAGGAAGCAGCTACAAGCAAATGAGGACTGTTGTGTGAATATGTCCCGAGAAATATCTGAATATTATGGGGAGTACAAGGAAGCATTAGAGGTACTATTACACTGTTCAAGCCCCTGTGAAATGAGTTACACTTACAAAGCTGAGGAGGATGGAAGGAAAAAAAAAGTTGTGCAGTCAGTGAATAACACTTCAAAGTCAAAAAAACAGGCACACAGATGCACTTCAAGACAATGCGATGTATCTGAAATTCTGAATGTATTCCCGTAATGGCAGATGGGGCCCAAAGAAATTAGTTTGATTCCAGTCAGCATACTGAGGCCCAGGAGAATTGGTGAGAATTTATTGCATGCACCATTTGTTCCTTTAATTTAGGGATGCTAACTTGAGGTAAAGTGGTTCATGCCTCACCAGTTTCTCCACTCATTTTAAAGGATGGTGGTCTCAGTCCAAGGATTTTTACACATTAGATTCACAATTTTAGACACATCTTATTAGATATGTGTTATAACTTATTCAGAGAATACCATGGATACAGGAGGGATTTTTTCTTCAGATGTTGAGGAAATGATCCCTACATTACAGATAACCTGCTGGGAGTGTTTCTTGCGTGCTCGTCTCCATTTGCAAATACACAATCAAGGAGATGCTTTCGGTCCTAACTCAGTTGGCAATACCTGTACATTACTGATACAGTTGTGTTATACCTGTCCCCATTTATGCAATATGCCAAGGTCACATGAGTTCAGAACTAATTACAACAATGGCCACAGTGACTTCCTTTAGAAATGGTTGCATATTCAAGTAATATAGCACGTTTTGCAGTAATTTATATATATGTTATTTGTTTTTGGCAGTTACAAAATAATTTGCACTGCAATGGCTTCGAGTGTGGACAGACATTCAAGGACTATTCAATAAAAAAAAATCCATATAAAAATGCAAGTGTGAACAGGGCTTAAATCCCAGACAATTTTTCGCTCTCTTGCACTGTAGAACACAATTGAAAACTTTGCACCTCTGACAGGTCCCACGGCAAGTATTTTAATTACAATTATAGTATATTTTTTCAACAATCTCTTAATTTTGATGGGGTTGTCTCATCTAATCCTTTAAAACTTTCATCTGAAGAAGAGAAAAAAAAAAAAAAACTAATCCCAACAGAAGTGTTTGTGCTTCTAACCTGAAGAAAACAGGTCTCATTAACAACTTAGCACCATTCCCCTGTGAGGACTTGTCAACTGTCTGTATAATAGAATCTAACACTCAAACACTTTCAAACACTCTGGCGTGATTTATTCATTAAGAGTGGAGCTAAGAAAGGTTATATATGATTTATTAGCTTAGTAGGTCAAGAGTAATTAGCTGTTTAGTAACTGGAAAGCGGTTCTAAGATAACAGAGAACTATTATTATTACCACAAAATTACAAATGGCTGAAAACTGTGCTTGTCCAGTTGTAAGGTGGCTGGAAGTGCTAGTTCATCCAAGGGACTATCACATATGTTGTGGATGAAGTACTTCAATGATTTGTCTTTCGGTACGATTTAAACCACTGTCGTTCCTTATTGCATTAATCTAAGAGTGTAGAGAGTTAACTAAAACCACACATTTTCCAACAAATCCTGCAGTCGCTCTCTGTCTCTCAGATGTTGGCTCTAACTTGCACTCTAAAGGTGTTCCAGTTTGAACATCTGTTAACAACTGAAGCCAGAAAACCTGACAGGACAGTAGCAGTGGCCAATCAGCACCCCTAGCACCAAAGTAGCAGCCAATGGACAAAATCTAATTGTTAACAATATTACAATAGTGACTGCGCAATAACATTGATTTATCATTGAAAGCTACCATGGTTAATGTTGCCACCATAGACAGTGACATTGACTACAACACCTTGCCAGCATCTGATGGTCATTTCTATAACACACACACGGATTATTGTTACATAACGGTTATACAGTGAATAATGCAAAGCACATGTTTCCACCAACAGATCTGCACTACTGGACATCCATAATGTCTTAGTGTGGCTGTTCAGAAGGGCTTCTAGATAAAATATTATAAAAGTGAGGTAATACTGTACTCTTCCAGTAGTTATTTACCAGCAGAAAACACAAAGGTTTACAATCATTAAGAAAAAGAACGAAAGAAAGGCTTCTGTTACATGCTATGTAATGGCTCTATGATAATATATAGTTAAATATAAGACAGATCCAGTCAAATTGCTGAACATTTGGTACAATGTAACCACCATGGAAACACAAGGTTTCCTTCCTAATCATTGGGTGAGATTTGCATAGTTCGCAGAGAACAGACACTTTAATGGCAAAATTATATATAGCAGGCGTTTAACTGACAATGCAAATGACCTTCACTAAACGATAAGAATGGCGAAAGCTCGCAAAACTGTGAAAGGTTAGTCATCTTAATTAGGTTCTATCACATCAGAGAAAAACAACAATTTCCAACATGCCAGCAGTCCTTTTCATTAAAATCCTGAAATGCCTATTGCTGTAAATAGTTTATCTTTCATGTTTCTTCTGAAAAACCGGCCAGCCTCATATGCAAGAGACTGCATAAAGAGGACTGATTTAGCATTTATAGTATTTCCATTCTGTGTTCACAAATTAAGACCTAGATTATCAAAAGCTGTTCTGTGCTGAAATGGAAGTGAATGGAAGGAACTTAACATAAGTAACATTTATGTAACAAAACAGAGTACATATTTGTTAGGATTTCCACATGCTGTAATTTCTGTTATGTCCAACAAGCAACTACATGAATAGCTGTGGTCTATGAAATGTACACATGGAAGAGGCTCTGAGCCAATATACAGTGAGGGAAAAAAGTATTTGATCCCCTGCTGATTTTGTATGTTTGCCCACTGACAAAGAAATGATCAGTCTATAATTTTAATGGTAGGTGTAATTTAACAGTGAGAGACAGAATAACAACAAAAAAATCCAGAAAAACGCATTTCAAAAAAGTTATAAATTGATTTGCATGTTAATGAGGGAAATAAGTATTTGACCCCTTCGACTTAGTACTTGGTGGCAAAACCCTTGTTGGCAATCACAGAGGTCAATGCCCTGGCTGAGGGAAGGAGGTTCTCACCCAAGATTTGACGGTACATGGGCCCCGTCCATCGTCCCTTTGATGCGGTGCAGTTGTCCTGTCCTCTTAGCAGAAAAACACCCCCAAAGCATAATGTTTCCACCTCCATGTTTGACGGTGGGGATGGTGTTCTTGGGGTCATTCCTCCTCCTCCAAACACGGCGAGTTGAGTTGATGCCAAAGAGCTCGATTTTGGTCTCATCTGACCACAACACTTTCACCCAGTTCTCCTCTGAATCATTCAGATGTTCATTGGCAAACTTCAGACGGGCCTGTACATGTGCTTTCTTGAGCAGGGGGACCTTGCGGCCGCTGCAGGATTTCAGTCCTTCACGGCGTAGTGTGTTACCAATTGTTTTCTTGGTGACTATGGTCCCAGCTGCCTTGAGATCATTAACAAGATCCTCCTGTGTAGTTCTGGGCTGATTCCTCACCGTTCTCATGATCATTGAAACTCCACGAGGTGAGATCTTGCATGGAGCCCCAGACCGAGGGAGACTGACAGTTATTTTGTGTTTCTTCCATTTGCGAATAATCGCACCAACTGTTGTCACCTTCTCACCAAGCTGCTTGGCGATGGTCTTGTAGCCCATTCCAGCCTTGTGTAGGTCTACAATCTTGTCAGTGGGCAAACGTACAAAACCAGCAGGGGATCAAATACTTTTTTCCCTCACTGTATAGAGTACCTGGTACTGTTAATAGAGCTCCCAAGGGCCTGTATACTGCTGCTCAATTTCTGTGCTTGATAAAGCGATGATTTTAAAATTTAACGATGCCGTAGAACTGATTGGTTGATATGTACAGACATCCAACTTAAGCTAATACACCTGTTTAATAATACCTGGAAAGGAACTGAACTCCCAGTTCAAGGATACATCTGAATAATAAGGTAGATCATTTCAAACATTTTCCACGTTGATCAGGGTGCTAATTTGTGAAAGAACAACAACATGACAAAAACCGACAGCATGTAGGACTGTGCTGTGACAAATGGCCACTGGATTCAAAGCTTGTGAAACCTAATTCCATTATTAACCTTCATCAGTATGTCTCCGACCACTTTTGAACTGCATGTTGATTTTCAGTTACACCAAATTATCAGTAAATCACGGTGGATATCGCCATTGTTTGTGGTTACTTTTCTGCCCCACTTCATCTTTAACCTCTGATAAATGCTTTGTCAAGTATAAATGCTGCTCTGCAGGACATATCAGTTCAATATCTGTGACATATATTAACAACACTCACTGGGGAAGTTGTTTGGACATGTCTATACAACCTGTTCAGGACATGATGTAATGTAAGGTGCAAAGTGTAATATCACAACAAACAGGTGATCTGAACTGGGGAATTGTTAAGAATGGGGTAGGCTGGGTTGGTATTGAATGGTGTGGGCTGGGGTGCTAATGAGCATGGATAACCTCTGTAAATCACCTGAAAACCACAAAAGTTGTAGAATGGATGATTTTGAATGATATCGGAGGATAATATAAAATTGATTTAACTATTTCTCTAAGGGAAGATTTATTTTCAAACCATCCAAGACCCTACTGGATAATAATAAATCGGTTCAATTATGATAATTTTACTGAAAATATTAGTAGTAGTAGCAGTAGTATTTGTAGATACTTTTTTTTTCTAATCTAGCATAAAATAAAGATGATAAACCTTTGGCATCCAAAAGGAAGCCTGTTGATGACAGGTTTATTACCATAACGCATATCAATACAAACAAGCACAGAATGTGTGCCTCATGTTTCAATTCAGCAAATTAGCTGGATGAAAGGCCTCACTCATTAAGCAATAATTATTACCCACCCGGCATTCGGAATGGCATCTCTGCAGTGAAAGCCTGCCAGTTGTTAATTGTATGACCCTGTATTCAGCAAAGGGTTGCACAGAGAAAGGAGAATTCACTTTCTTTAAGGTACACAGACACAATGTATAAAAGCGTTCAAATATGCACTGAGAGTTGTTTCCTCCAGACACCTTGGAATGCAAATATGAATGCAATTATTGTCTCTTTACATCATTAACAGAAGAACTGCCCAGGTTCATTATTTTGACCAATACACTTGTTGTAATAAAGCATAAGATGTAAAAGTGACTAATATACACTTTAATCTTTTATTTTTAATTATAATATGTATAGGTTTTATTTTTGTAAAGTTTATTGTGGTGGTAATCTCTTGTGAAAGGCTCCATATAAAAATAAAACTTATTGCAATGACTGACTGATAAACCCAGAAGAGAAAAGCTTGTTTTCCTTTTATCTGTGGCTGCATTATTTGGTTATGATCTTATAAACTAATCTCAGCAATAACATATGAAGTAAAAATATTAATTTAGTGAATTTGTGACTTGTAACTGGAGTGTCTTAGCTCATTCAGCCCCAATCAAGATTTGTACTCCCACCGTTGAGTCTAACAAAACAGAATATTACAGATAACGTTGTTTTACAATAGAAAAATATTCCAGGATAAATTATAAGTATACTGTGATCTAAAATAATGACACGTAAATTAAAAGCAATTATGTTTCATTGTAATAAACTAAATTACAGCAAGTATTTAAAATGGCTTGTATGATTTTGTGCAAGAAACTGAAAGAAACACACAAGACATTTTACAAGGCAGTTTTCTTTTGTTGGCAAAATGATTGCGACAGCCCAGAAAAAGTCCTGTCTGTAAAGCGAGGACTTGTTCAAATCAATGGTCTCTTTAAAGAAATACTTCTTAATTACAGTAATTATCGTCGGCCATTAAAACTGTCTTTTCTGTCAAATACTGGTACTCTGTGGTGCAATCCATGTGGGTGGAAATGGACAAGATTTAAGAGCTTTTCAGCAGTTGTTGAATTCTGAAGACTAGCAGAAGGACTACAGGAAAATGTGAATAAGACTCTATAGATAGTACCTTCCTACCTGCTATTGTTTTATTATCATACATATTATTATTAACAATCTAATGTAACTACAGTTAACTTTTTTTGGAATGTCAAAAACGCTTTTTGAAGCTTTATGTTTCCTTGTTTTGTTTTAAATCCCCCCAATTTAAATATATTCTGGTTTGTCATTTTAAAACATTTGAAAATCAGACCAGACCATTTTTTCCCAAGTCTTTATTGCTTCTTTCTTTTTAAATGGTTCATATTTGGCATTGTGGTGTTACTATAATACTAGGATACTCATTTGTAGGGTTGATAGCATCACTCATTGAAATGGAGTTTGGGTTTCACTGAGGGGAATCATGTCTGGCACAAAAAAACAACAATGTAGTTTTTCTTTCCTTATTCTCCATTCTTTTTTTAATGAGCATTCATCACTTGACAAAGCTGCCCAAATTCATTTAATCTAAGATCTGCACGGCTCTCCAGCCTAAATGATTTTCAATCACTTTGTTCTGGGAACCAGTCCAAATAAGTCCTCTGAAGGTTAGAAGGCAATGCATTAAGAGGGTGTATTAATTTGATGTGCCACAATGACTCTACATACAATTGATATCTGTGACCAATAACTTGCACAAGACTTGAAGAATACAACACCCTTCCCTGTTCATCAGTAAGGGTAATCTGCAGGTGGCTTATGATTTTTACTCCCCCCATTTATAGTTAATGCCTGGCACATGATCCGTTCTGTTCTATGTGCACAGTCAGATAATAAGATAAGATAAGATAAGCTCACACTTAACACCAGTTAAAAAATATACCCTGTTTAATTATAAATTAAAATGTTTAGGAAATATGAATGCACTCCAGAGCAAAAGCAGTCAAGCTGTCCTGAGCAAAAAAAAATACGGTTTTCAACTGCAGCACAAAGCCAAAAGCCAATTAGAGCCGGGACATCTGTTTGTTGAAGTATTTCAAATAAATACCATCTCTCCCGTTCTGAATGAACGTTATGCCGTTATGATGAAATCATAGAATTCCAGCATAATGTAGACTGCTGCAGTAATTCAGCATTTGAATAATCTGTACATTTGTAATTCCACCCCTTGGAAAATCCCCTTTAATTAAACAGTTTCCAGTTCTCATGGTCTGTCAATTAAAATGTAAAATGCTAAGCTACTACTATACGTGTTTGGTTTTATTCAAGATCTCTTATTGTGGTTTTACAATTATTATGCAGAATATATCGGTTGGTGAGGACAGTGTGCACATTAACATTATTAAAAACCTTTATTCTTTCTTTAATTTAATATGTGTCAGCTGTTAATGGAGTATAGTGTTGTCCAATCTAAACAGCAGGCTACTGTACACAATGAAGCAGATCCAAAACACAAGTCTAAAAAACATATTGATCCATCTTTGTTATGTAAACCATGTTCTTTTGTTTAAATATTTGCAGCATTAAATTCCTAAATTTAATTTAAATGGGCTTATCAGTCCCTCACATGCAAAATTTAGCCAATATTTCATGATCTTCCAAAAATATATATATTTTTTTTCCATTCCGTACATTGGAATTTCAGAATGATTTATTAATCCATCTGAACAGATTGTTGGAAATTCAAGAGAAAATTGTCCAAACAAACAAAAATGTTACCAACATTAGTTTTATATGTATTCTCATGATATGGATGGAAGAAAATTTGCAGAAAACATAATCTGTCAGAGATGTTTTAAAGATTCAGATTCTTAACTGATAACCTACATATCGAGATTTCCAATCTCCCTAACTACTGAAGGGGAACAAACAATTCCATTAAATTCAACCTGAATAAAGGCAGAATATTATGACTAACCTCTTTTATTGATTTCTAGCAGATATCACTATTCTTTTGTCAAATTGCTGTTTGTCAATCAGTGCAAAATTCTCACACTCACTCCCTACATGATGATAGCTGCTAAATCAACTTGGCTTGGCTTTTCATTTGCTGATCACCCAACACAGATAAGAGTAAGTCCACTTGTCTTCCACTTCCATAATTACCGACATCTCAGTCTAGCTTTTCATCAGCATCTCTAAGCGTGTTACTTGAATCATTTTAATATTGTTCTTTCCATTTGAACTGAAACTGCTGAAAGGGGGTAAACTGTGAAACCTAAAGAAGATGGACAGAAATTACCCTGGGTGCCTTAGCGGTCTTATTGATTGCTCTAACATTAACCTGGATATGAGTTTTATACATTTTTATTATTTTGTTGCTCTCATGATACCTCTACTCCCTTTCTTGTATTACTTTTTTCACTGTGAGAAATGTTAGAATTTAGTTGAAGTGTACTGCCAGATTTTATTTTTTCTCTTACACTACCACAATGTGCAATTCACTCTTTCACAATTATCCTTTTCCAAACTGGTTCCATGTTGGTTGAGCACTCTTTAATTTCCTCTGACTAATAAGTGGGTACTGACACATTGATCATAATAATGTGCTTTTACTGAACATTAATTTGGCATTTTTAAATACCGTGCCGAAATGAGTCTTCTTAGCATATGCAGCTCATAGGCATGTGACTTACAGTTTGTGATTGAACACAGTCAATGAAAAAATGAAATTTTTCCCACAGTTTTATCAAAGCATTTCATAATTTAAAAATAATAAAACATTTCCAGGTTAAAACAAAATATATGAAGAAAAGTAGTTGAATCAAATATCTTCCTTGTGAGGAAATGTAATTATCTATGTATCTGCTGGAACAAGGTCTGCTTTGGTAAAAATTAGCACTCAGTTTCTTAGAGTTAGGGTCAATGTACTCACTTATTTTAAATAATGCATGAATGTAAGAAACTACTGCAAATTCCAATTCATATTAAAACAAAATATGTGGAGGGACAGAAACTAAAAACTTTTGTTAGATGAAATAACTGTGCGTCTTACACATACACAATTATCCACTGCAAACAGAATTGCCGATACAAGAGGGGCAGACCTTTACTACTGCTAACCTACACCCAGAGAGACACAGGATCTTCAATTACACATTCCAAACCATTAAATTATATAATTTGACTAATACTTTGTTTCTCTTAAGGAAAAATTGAACATGTTCCCCAGGTGTCTTGTCACTGATCTGACATTACCTATGAAACCTACAGGACTTTGTCTCTCTGGGGCCAAGGTTGCAGACCTCTGCTGACGAGTTTGGATTCCAATAAAGTAAAAGAGTTGAACTGAGGAAAAATAAAGGGACAGTTTAGGTTTGAGGATATGACACATACTTTTCTATGCTAGTATGCACTGTAAAAACCATGTCATTTATTATTTTTGTTTGTTAGTTTATATTCATATTATCAATGACATTACAGTCTTAGTGTATTACCTGCCAGAATGCAAGAGGTCTCAACACAGACTTCTTACATTTTATAATGTATTTATTTTTTTCTTTAAAATTAAACCTTTATTTTCTGTGCAACGCAGCAACAGAGATATTGTGAACAATATATTCACAGTTCAAACTATCAAAGGCATTTACACATTTGATATTAAAGCATTAAAGATTCATACCTCCATTGCTACATTTCAGAAATTATCTGCACATGTAATTCTCAGCTTCCACAGATTAATACACCCAAACCCATAAAACCAGCAATGAAAATGTTAAGATTAGACAGATGTATCAGAGCACCGATATTAATCGGCCGATATTTGCTTTTTTATAAAATATCTGTATCGGCACATATTCCACCGATATATTTTCTCAAACTATTGGCTAAATATGTTTTTCAAATTATCATAAAAACCTTCGTCATACTTCAGACAATTAATAAATACCTGTTTCTTTGGTTTTACAAGTCGTTATTATAATTATTTACCATTATTTTTTAGCATAAAAAAATAACACGGGGCCCCTCCAACCAGCGTTCATCACCATTTGGCTATGTTATAAATAACCTCGGGGGCCCCCTAAAGGCCTGGGGCCCCAGGCACTTGCCTGCCTTGCCTGTTCATAAGCAGCGCCTCTGCTCATAAACCAATAAACATGTTTAACTAAAACCATCATAACCAACAGAAAGTGTTTTTGAAAGCTGTGCTGCATTTTAGTATCCATGGTTTTGATTATTGTTTATTTTCGTCATGACTGAAGATTACCGTATACTGTGGCATTTTTACTGAAAAGTGAATTAAATCACTTTCAAAATTCACAATAGCTATTAAATTAAAATAAACAGGAAATGTTCCCTGAAGATGTTGACTTGGATATCAGCAAACAAAAATGACAAACAAGCTCAGATCACAGACAACAATCTAAAGAAAATGAAAGTGAAAAGACAGCTCTCAAACAATGATGGATAAAACTGAAAATATACATGATATTTATACCACAATTTCAAATCCTACATCATATTTTGCCTGTGATTCGTATTGCAGTACGTTTAACATATGTATTAACTAAGTTACACTTTTGAGGGCATTTTAAAATAAATTTCTTAAAACATTACATTTCTGCCTGCACTATAACCAATCCCTGTGTGATCGGTATTATTGAGCACTGCGCAGGACTTGAGAACCTGATGCGTGTAAAATGCAAATATAAGCCAAACCAGCACCAATATCTTATTATTTGATCTAATGTAGAGAACAGGCACATTTTTATATTTGTGTGTGAAATTGCTCATATACCTTGGTCCTTGTTCTAATGTATAGAACATGCATATTTTTCCTTTATTCTCCCTTATTCTAATTTAATTTTACAATGTTTGATTTGTGGTTGTTATTTATGATGACAATTAATGTTAAGTTTTTATGTAAAATAATAATACAAAAAAAAGTCCTGCCTTCAGTGCATATTTGACAATTTCTCTCTGATAGGGAGAGATTTGAGGGATCCATGCTAGAAAATGTCTGTTTTGCATACTAACAAAAAAAAGGTAAATATTGGCAAATATATCAGTAATCGGGAAATTTGGTTTCCAATTATTGGTTTCAGACCCAAAAAACCTGTATCGGTTGGGCTCTAGTTAAGATGTAATGTGTAGATATTCTGTTGATACCTAGAAATAGACTTAGGATACCATCCAAAGAGAAGGGATTCCTTGACTAAGATTTACCATTATATTAATAGCATTCATAATCAAACTTGGTGTTCCCCCAACTGTACAATTTCCAACAGATAAATAAAACAGAGCCAAGCTTTAAGTTAGACGTGTACTGCGTGGCTGTTATAGAAATATTACTGCTTGGGAGGAACATTAAACTATTCAAACATTTTTGATTATTTATTGCAGATAACTTCTTTGTACTCTTTCAAGCACAAAATATCGCCCTAGTCCACTAATGTGAAAGTCAATTAACCGTAACAAAGATGCATCCTATTCCCATTCAAAATTGGTTGAAGAAAGAATCTCTACCCCATCCTCAAAAGCAGGGCAGCACATGCTGAGCTGGGCCTGGTTACGTATTAGCCGGGCTCATTTGGGTAAATCAAAGCGAACAATGTGCTTTCACAGAATGTCACAGAGTCACCAAGGCGAAGCCCAGAAAAGAGGACATTCAAAAGGAATTCAGCTTGTTTTGTCTTTTACTCTCAAATGTAAATGTATATGCTTTTGTTCCAGTTTCCCTGTTACTACAATTAGAACAAATTATAAGGAATTAATTAAAAGGAATGTTGTATTCAGATTTTCAGGATTGCAGGGGATCATTATGCGTATGTAATATTAATTTAATGTTCATTACTGATTTTCTCCTTTTGCCCACACTGTATAAAAGATGTCACATTCAGATTCACTAATTATGTCCATTTAACAGTGCTTCAGTATTGACTAGAAATAGACACAAGCCCTGTCAATAGAAGACTAAACATGCAGTCAGGAAATGGAGAAAGAGTGGAAATAGTAATAATAATTCATCAAACTCCAGTTTCTTTCACTTGCTTCTTGATGTGCGTTTAATTTAAAAAAATTCAATGTGTTTCTTGTTTGATCCATTTTATTTTAAACATTGGGGAAATAATATGATATTCTTTGCCTGCCTATACATATTAATAATTAATAATATTAATTATCTGCTTCTGCTTGTCTGGCCTGCAGGTTTGCAGTTTATATTTATTTATAAAGCACTTTTATTTTCATTTGTAAAAGTAGCCTATTGTCAATTTAATTAAACCTTATACAGAAAACATAATTGGTATTAATATTTCTGTAGTACATTTTTGTTTTCCACATTTTTATTTTATTGTTCTTAACTTTATGCTTACTATTGTCTTGTTTTCTACAATAGTTTACTAATAATAAACTGGATATTTGCATATTAAAAGTTTAGCGGGCACGTACTCTGTGTACACAAAGCAAAGAAAGCTGCTTGTGTTGAATATATTTACATGTATATTATTAATTATTAGACAGTTTCCTCGGGTTGTGTGTGTTAAGACTAAGACAAAAAGTGAACAGTAAGAATCACACTTTTATTACATAGATTTACCGTTTTGAAATTTGATTAAATAAAGCCAACATGAGGGTATATTTGATTTGAAACACACTTTAGCCTGCTGTATATTTAACTTTATTTGTGTGGGTTTTTTTTTTTTTTTTTCCTTCATCTCCTTTGGTCTTAAAATGTGTTGTCATGGAAATAACTATGACAACTCTCCTTGCTTCCAAATCTAGAATCGGCTAGTAACTAGCAGACAGACATCTTGCCCAAGAATATCTTGTGTATTGTCGAATGCCACCAGATATTTACTTAAATCCAAATGCTTAGTTATAAAATAAACATTAGACCACAAAACGTCAAAAGCCTACTACAAGTGACAGATGCACTTCCTTCGGTGAGTGACTTTGACTTGTCTTTGAGGACTGCAGGAAACTTTAGGAGTCTTAGTCATGTGCATAGGTAGAAAGCATCACTCCTTTTCCATTCACTGACATCACCTTGCATTTCCAAATTCCTTAACTGAACTAGGAACCACCCAATAAAAAGGGGGGGGGGATACTATAAGAATATTGATATTTTCAAGATGCACTGGACACTTAATAAATAATAAATTAGTAGTGCCGACAGTTAAACCATCTTGAAACAATCTCAGAAACTAAGCAAAGCTGTGGCTGTAAAGTAATGTTTTTGTACCAATAGGTGGCCTCCAGGATGGGCTGTTATCTTTCGAGTCAGAAGCACTGCCCAAGGGGGAGGGGTTTTCAGCACGCATCGCTGGAACGCATCGAAGACTTTTGTCTATCAAAGCTGCCATTGGCCCTTGTGTCCGTCACTCAAACAGGACCCTTCCACTTCCTGTTTGTATAAAAGGTGACGTCTGCACAAGGACTTCCTCTTTTTGCCCTTCGCCTTGGTTCGTCAAGACGTGTAATTGAGCCTCTGTGTTTGATTAAATAACTTTGACCACAAGCTAATTGCAAACTACAAACCTGTACTTGACAGCAGTTACATTTATGAGTAGAAGAGGTGTTTTGTTTTAATCTGCTCCTGGATGTGAAAACTGAGCACTGAGTACTGCAAGGCAGGCCATTAAAGATTTCCACAGTACCAATTGCAGGACTCCAATATCCTGGGTACATTTCAAGCCAAGTTCTCTCAATCTGGCCTGCCTAAAGCAGTACTCTGGCTGGAGTATACTACCCAGAGGAGACTGCACTTCAGTGGTGGATGAAGTGAAGCCATTCCTAATTGTAAAGAACATAGGAATGCTATAATATGTAAAAGACTTAAATAGATTCAAAGCATAACTATCAAGAAAACAGTTAAACTGTCATGCATATCCTAAAAACTAAGCACATTTTTATAAATGGTGACTAGAATGTTAAAACAACCAGCACCTAGTTAAAAATTATAAATACCATACAATTGTGCAATTTGTAACTATATACTAGTTACAAATATATATCGAAATCCAGTTCTGAAATATGAAGCAATGATTGCAGATTATAACAAAGACAGCAATTTACAAAGCCTTGCAATATCAAAGAAATTTGAAACAGAAAAAAGAAAAGGAAATTACAACAAACACATTGTGTCAAATCAGAGCCCATATAGAAATTAGCTAGGGTTTAGTTCCAAGTCAATCAATAGATGTCACAGAACATAGATAAAGCTCCCTGCTGATGACATGATTCAGTATGTTAGAACCCTGCATTTGAACAAAGCAATTGTCTTTTAAAACGTACAAATTAAATGCAGTGTCTTATCTCAGCATAGTCTGGCAAATGCTCTCTGTAAGATATTTTTTTGAAACACCTTGAACTAAAGAGCACCAACTCGTGTTAAGTCTAATCAACTCTACAGAGATTTTTTCTCCCTATGCTTTTTTCTTTCTTTCTTTCTTTCTTTCTAATGACTACACAGTATCTGCAATACGTGAGCTGAGAACACATAACTTGATGTCAGCAGCAGTTAACTCTATATAGAGGCTGAGCCAGTGGTACTGACATTGCATTATAAACAGGCAGAGACTCGAAGTCCAGGAAAGAAATTGATGCAAAGATTTGCTTGAGGTGCACAAGCAGAAAACAAGGACCAGCTCAGTCAAGTACACAATCAACTGCAGTTTATCTCCTTCACCTAAACTGAAATGGGTGCAAGGTTATGAATTTCTCCATATGCATCATAACAGTTGACTAATTTTCTCTTGAATGGCTGCTGCATTTATTCTGTATTTTCAGGTATGGTTACCAGTTGTTTTTCAAATATGTACTGTTACTCGACTGTTAGGTCTCAAGGCAATTATGTATATCAGTAAGACTATATTATGGATAGACTTGCTCCTTTTCAAAGTACAGAAATGTCCATTTCTTTTACACTGTTTCTTTAAACCTGTAACTTTAGACCTGTCCCTCTTGTGAGTTGACTAAATCAAGTCACATGAAATCACAGCAATTGTAATAAACAAACTATCAAATCAAACCATTAAACTCTTCCAGATTGGTAATGTAATTCAGTGATTCCCAAACCTTTTCAGACTGCAACCTGGACCATAATATGAACTATACAGCCAACATACACTCACCTAAAGGATTATTAGGAACACCATACTAATACTGTGTTTGACCCCTTTCGCCTTCAGAACTGCCTTAATTCTATGTGGCATTGATTCAACAAGGTGCTGAAAGCATTCTTTAGAAATGTTGGCCCATATTGATAGGATAGCATCTTGCAGTTGATGGAGATTTGTGGGATGCACATCCAGGGCACGAAGCTCCCGTTCCACCACATCCCAAAGATGCTCTATTGGGTTGAGATCTGGTGACTGTGGGGGCCAGTTTAGTACAGTGAACTCATTGTCATGTTCAAGAAACCAATTTGAAATGATTCGACCTTTGTGACATGGTGCATTATCCTGCTGGAAGTAGCCATCAGAGGATGGGTACATGGTGGTCATAAAGGGATGGACATGGTCAGAAACAATGCTCAGGTAGGCCGTGGCATTTAAACGATGCCCAATTGGCACTAAGGGGCCTAAAGTGTGCCAAGAAAACATCCCCCACACCATTACACCACCACCACCAGCCTGCACAGTGGTAACAAGGCATGATGGATCCATGTTCTCATTCTGTTTACGCCAAATTCTGACTCTACCATCTGAATGTCTCAAGAGAAATCGAGACTCATCAGACCAGGCAACATTTTTCCAGTCTTCAACTGTCCAATTTTGGTGAGCTTGTGCAAATTGTAGCCTCTTTTTCCTATTTGTAGTGGAGATGAGTGGTACCCCGTGGGGTCTTCTGCTGTTGTAGCCCATCCGCCTCAAGGTTGTACGTGTTGTGGCTTCACAAATGCTTTGCTGCATACCTCGGTTGTAACGAGTGGTTATTTCAGTCAAAGTTGCTCTTCTATCACTTTGAATCAGTCGGCCCATTCTCCTCTGACCTCAAGCATCAACAAGGCATTTTCGCCCACAGGACTGCCGCATACTGGATGTTTTTCCCTTTTCACACCATTCTTTGTAAACCCTAGAAATGGTTGTGCGTGAAAATCACAGTAACTGAGGAGATTGTGAAATACTCAGACCAGCCCGTCTGGCACCAACAACCATGCCACGCTCAAAATTGCTTAAATCACCTTTCTTTCCCATTCAGACATTCAGTTTGGAGTTCAGGAGATTGTCTTGACCAGGACCACACCCCTAAATGCATTGAAGCAACTGCCATGTGATTGGTTGGTTAGATAATTGCATTAATGAGAAATTGAACGGGTGTTCCTAATTTGCCTTTAGGTGAGTGTACATTTAATTGTATATAAAACATACACACATTTTCTTGCACAAAGGAAAAAAGGTAATTACCAATACAAAATGCAATACCACTACAGAACACTAGAAATATTTTTAATTATTTTCTTAATATGATGATGGTGTTTTATCTGTGGATTTGAGATTAATGTGATAAGGGTGCAGCACCAAGCCACAGAGTAGTGTTTGGGAACCACTGATGTCATTAACGACATGAGAATCAACTTGCACAAGAGAACAAACTTTGAAACAAGTGTTTTGTAAAAGGCAAAATACTAATTATGAGCTAAATGATAAGCAAACGTTGGTCTTCAACTTAATAGATTTTCAATTTCCTTTATATCAATTCAATCATCTAGTTATTCTTAAAGCTCAGAATGAAGCTATCTCTGGCCTTTGCTTTGCATGCTGCACAATGTGCTGGTGTAGGAGCCTTCTGAAAAAGAGAGGCGCAGTAAATCACTCTAATACATGCTGCCAAGGAAATTTCAGCCATTCTACAAAGTAGTGGGCCATTACCCTCTCATCCCACAGAGAGAACAGGCCGCCACAAGTGCGAATTGCTCCAAAACGAGTCTTGGCTCCTTCAGTTTGATCAAAACACCTCTGCAAATAGCTTATTAATAACCGCATTGAGCTTGGGGTCTCTCATTTTAGGATTTGGCCCTTTTGTTCATTCAAAGTTAACAGGGGTGTTTGGAAGTATTCGATTTAATTATAGATCTTTTCTTAGACCTGCCTGGTCCAATTTGTGAAGCACTGTATACTGTACTTATGAAGCTTCTATCAAGCCTTTGCTTTAACCTATGGAACCCAGTCAAGCAACAGGCTACATTTAAACCAAAAGTACAGAATGGCTGTCATTGTCTGCAAAAGTTATTACAGTAGAGGGCGTGTCATGATTTCCTTTTAGGTGTTATAGCTGGATTACAATTTCAGAGAGGTGTGGGTAATATTGTAGTAATTTAACAATTACTTCTTTGAACTCCTCTTTTATTGTGCTGATTTTTGTTTAATGTATAGTCAATCCTATTAAAACTGTAACCACCTTAAAGAGGTAATGACAGTACCTTACCAGCATGTAAACAGAGCCATTGCAGTGACACTATTTGTTTTTCTCTAAAATCAATTATGTGATTGCATAGTTCTCATATGCTGGGTATGTGGTTCTGACCTTTATACAGCTGGGTGATATCTTGGTGATTTAACATGGTCTAAACAATTCATTTCAATACAAAATGTGATAAAATGTGTCTTTCACTACTGACCTTCCCTGGCCGAACAAACAGAATAGAACAGGGGTACTAGAAGTCAAGAAAAGAAGGAACAATGCAAGTTAATAATGCAAACATGTCACCTACATCATGCCATAAAAACATAATCATGTCTTTTGATATTACCCAGAAGTGTGCTGCAAAGAGATGTCTGAAACAGTTCTGCTGAAGGGCCTATAATTTATGAATGTTACAGAAACATGACAGAGAGAGAGAGAAAGAATCCAAGTTAATCCCAGGTGGAATGGTGCAGGACAGACAGACCCTTCTGCAATCCTTTTCCTAGTTGCCCTTATTAAAATGGAGTGTTCAGCACAGAATGGAGAGAGTATATCCACGTATATGACAATTTAACAAAAGGTTGCTGTATACCCCCATGTTTGGTTCCCCTGGTATTGTGAAGATGTTTTAGCCTTCACAACAGCTGGCGCTGACCATAAGACTTGTAGCTCCTGGAAGTTCTAGGGGTCTCAGTTCTCTATTCTATTCTAATATACAGCTCTGGAACAAATTAAGAGACCACTGCAATTTTTTCTTAAATCAGCATCTCTACATGTACAGTGAGGGAAAAAAGTATTTGATCCCCTGCTGATTTTGTACGTTTGCCCACTGATAAAGAAATGATCAGTCTATAATTTTAATGGTAGGTGTATTTTAACAGTGAGAGACAGAATAACAACAAAAAAATCCATAAAAACACATTTCAAAAAAGTTATAAATTAATTTGCATGTTGATGAGGTAAATAAGTATTTGATCCCCTATCAATCAGCAAGATTTCTGGCTCCCAGGTGTCTTTTATACAGGTAACGAGCTGAGATTAGGAGCACTCTCTTAAAGGGAGTGCTCCTAATCTCAGCTCGTTACCTGTATAAAAGACACCTGTCCACAGAAGCAATCAATCAATCAGATTCCAAACTCTCCACCATGGCCAAGACCAAAGAGCTGTCCAAGGATGTCAGGGACAAGATTGTAGACCTACACAAGGCTGGAATGGGCTACAAGACCATCGCCAAGCAGCTTGGTGAGAAGGTGACAACAGTTGGTGCGATTATTCGCAAATGGAAGAAACACAAAATAACTGTCAGTCTCCCTCGGTCTGGGGCTCCATGCAAGATCTCACCTCGTGGAGTTTCAATGATCATGAGAACGGTGAGGAATCAGCCCAGAACTACACAGGAGGATCTTGTTAATGATCTCAAGGCAGCTGGGACCATAGTCACCAAGAAAACAATTGGTAACACACTACGCCGTGAAGGACTGAAATCCTGCAGCGGCCGCAAGGTCCCCCTGCTCAAGAAAGCACATGTACAGGCCCGTCTGAAGTTTGCCAATGAACATCTGAATGATTCAGAGGAGAACTGGGTGAAAGTGTTGTGGTCAGATGAGACCAAAATCGAGCTCTTTGGCATCAACTCAACTCGCCGTGTTTGGAGGAGGAGGAATGACCCCAAGAACACCATCCCCACCGTCAAACATGGAGGTGGAAACATTATGCTTTGGGGGTGTTTTTCTGCTAAGGGGACAGGACAACTGCACCGCATCAAAGGGACGATGGATGGGGCCATGTACCGTCAAATCTTGGGTGAGAACCTCCTTCCCTCAGCCAGGGCATTGAAAATGGGTCGTGGATGGATATTCCAGCATGACAATGACCCAAAACACACAGCCAAGGCAACAAAGGAGTGGCTCAAGAAGAAGCACATTAAGGTCGTGGAGTGGCCTAGCCAGTCTCCAGACCTTAATCCCATAGAAAATCTGTGGAGGGAGCTGAAGGTTCGAGTTGCCAAACGTCAGCCTCGAAACCTTAATGACTTGGAGAGGATCTGCAAAGAGGAGTGGGACAAAATCCCTCCTGAGATGTGTGCAAACCTGGTGGCCAACTACAAGAAACATCTGACCTCTGTGATTGCCAACAAGGGTTTTGCCACCAAGTACTAAGTCGAAGGGGTCAAATACTTATTTCCCTCATTAACATGCAAATCAATTTATAACTTTTTTGAAATGCATTTTTCTGGATTTTTTTGTTGTTATTGTCTCTCACTGTTAAAATACACGTACCATTAAAATTATAGACTGATCATTTCTTTGTCAGTGGGCAAACGTACAAAATCAGCAGGGGATCAAATACTTTTTTCCCTCACTGTATGGCAGCCATTCCTTTCCATTCATATTTTTATTTGGAATTTGGGAGAAATGTTGTCAGTAGATTATAGAATAAAACACAAATGGTAATTTTACACAAACACATACCTATAAATAGTAAAACCAGAGAAACTGATAATTTTGCAGTGGTCTCAGTTTTTTCTAGAGCTGTATTGTTGTTTGTGCTCAGAATAATATTTGTAAATGCTATGGGTAGTTAGTGTGACAAATTATATTCTAAGCAGAAACAAAACTGGGGAATCATGCAGAACGTGCATTTGTATCATAGTTAAAGGAGATAGGGAAATGACTTCCCAATTGGATGACTGAGAAGTCTGCAACAAAAGCTAATTAGTATTGCCTACAGCTAGTGTTGTCCAATAGAGACAATTAAAATAATTTGTTGGTAAAACACTAAAAGAGTTCTGCACTACATTTCACTTTGTAAAGCCTTTCTAAAGCAGCTGCTTTTGTTAGTTTCTTAGGCTGGGTTTATTATTTTTGTTGTTTGGTTGTTGTTGCTCATTTTCTTGGTTGCCAGCATGAAAGAACATTCACATTCAGTGAAAAAGAAATGGGGAGAATTGCACAGAAAAATAAATAAAATATATGAGAGTAAGTAAGTCAACTTACTTACATTCGTAACTTAAACAGCAGGAAAGTGCCTGATGATGGACACTAGTATGTGTATGTATATGACTTCTTTAAAAAAAAAATGTATATTCAAAGAGAAGATCGATTCATTTTGAAGAAGAAATAAGCAAAATCATTGCCCCCACAAACAACAAGATGGCCAGAAGACCAAAGATTTCTGCAGGACAAGGGTGGAAGGCAAGCTGGTCAAGACTCAAACCAAGCAGCTGTCTGCTGCTTTCCCCGCAGAAGGATACTCAACTGTGCCGAGTATAATTTCAGTGCTATTGCTGGGTGGCCGTGCACTCTAAGAAAATGAAACTCCGAGATTAGAGTTGACAGCAGCAGCCCGCATTTGAATTAACATATGCCCTCCACGTTTGAAAATTCGCATTAGAGTATATGTTCAGCCTAAGCTGGTGATGCTCATGCAGAAAGATAGAAGCATTTCAAACTGAAGACATGCTGCTTTGCAGTGATCATTAGGGAGAAAAAAAAAACTCAAAGCTGAATCATTCTTAGCCAGGCCTTGAGCCAAACAGATGTTGCAATGTTGAGATGTTTCATGAAAAGGATATTAATAGGAGAAATGATATGTATTTAAACACACTGACAAACACACACATTAATGCTCACAGACTGTGTTAAAACGAGCCCCACGACACAGTCAAATTTTTCAGATGTCCAACAATATTTTGTTGGCCTTGGATTTTAAACAGGGACAAGCTAGCACATATTGCGGTGTTGCTCTTTACTCTGTTCTGTGCCTGGTATCGTGTTCGGCATATATTATGTAATATGACAAGGCTGCTTAATTTGATATGGCAGGTAACAGGGCTATGTCTCGTCCACACTGACTATGAGATCAGCAATTATGGTCTACAGAATTGTATCCCATTCTTGGCAAAACATCCCTATGGGAGCTCTGGGAAGGAGTTACTAGGAAGCTGTTGCAGTGTTTGCTCAACGATAGCTTATACATGACAGCTTATACATGCTCAAAAGGGCTCATTTACAGTGTATGTGTGTGACTCAATGCCAGGAATGTTATGCTATCAAACTAACTGAAATTGCTGTCTGGACAACACAAGTTAATGGTGTTTCTTTGCATCAATTAAAGGTGCATTCATAAACTATGTATAACTATGTAAGATCACACACACACATACATATATACAGTGAGGGAAAAAAGTATTTGATCCCCTGCTGATTTTGTATGTTTGCCCACTGACAAAGAAATGATCAGTCTATAATTTTAATGGTACGTGTATTTTAACAGTGAGAGACAGAATAACAACAAAAAAATCCAGAAAAACGTATTTCAAAAAAGTTATAAATTGATTTGCATGTGAATGAGGGAAATAACTATTTGATCCCCTATCAATCAGCAAGATTTCTGGCTCCCAGGTGTCTTTTATACAGGTAACGAGCTGAGATTAGGAGCACTCTCTTAAAGGGAGTGCTCCTAATCTCAGCTCGTTACCTGTATATATACCTGTCAGTGGGCAAATGTACAAAATCAGCAGGGGATCCAATACTTTTTTCCCCTCACTGTACATATATATATATATATATATATATATATATATATATTAACAAATCAGCACAGATGGAGTTGTTATGGAAGCAATCAAAAGGAGAGTGTAAATGGGATGGAGTGCATTTGCAACAAACAGCATGCTGTTGAAAGGAAGTCTACCCATTTGCCTCAAGAGAAAAGTAATTGATCAATGCATACTACCAGTGATCAATTATGGCTGTGAAACCCGGTCACTTAATACAAAAATGATACAGAAACTGAAGAAGACACAAAGAGGCATGGTAAGATGTATGCTTGGAAGAACAAGAGAGAAAAAAGTAATTGGCCGAAGAACAAATGAACATACGTGACATCACTGAAAGAGTGAAAATGTTAAAATGGGCCAGACACATTGCAAGAAGAACAGATGCAAGATGAACAAAGGAAGCTATTGAATGGATCCCAAGAGATGAAAAAGACCTAGAAGATGACCACATAATAGATGGGAAGATGAAATCATAAACATTGCAGGCGTGACATTGAAAAAATAAGTTGTAGATGGAAGCAAGTGAAAACATGTTGGTCAATATGGGCTAATGATTATGATGATGATATACATATCATATAATTTAACATTCAGTCTAAGCCTAGACCTAATCATACATCATTAACATAATATGCAATAATGAAAAAATATTATTAGTGTAAACAGACATACACCAATCAGCCATAACATTATGACCACTGACAGGTGAAGTGAATAACACTGATAATCCCGTTATCATGGCACCTGTCAGTGGGTGGGATATATTAGGCAGCAATTGAACATTTTGTCCTCAAAGTTGATGTGTTAGAAGCAGGAAAAATGGGCAAGCGTAAGGATCTGATCGACTTTGACAAGGGCCAAATTGTGATGGCTAGACAACTGGGTCAGAGCATCTCCAAAACTGCAGCTCTTGTGGGGTGTTCCCGGTCTGCAGTGGTCAGTATCTATCAAAAGTGGTCCAAGGAAGGAAAAGCGGTGAACCGGCGACAGGGTCATGGGCGGCCAAGGCTCACTGATGCACGTGGAAAGACAAGGCTGGCCCGTGTGGTCCGATTCAACAGACGAGCTACTGTTGCTCAAATTGCTGAAAAAGTTAATGCTGGTTCTGATAAAAAGGTGTCAGAACATACAGTGCATCACAGTTTGTTGCATATGGGGCTGCGTAGCTGCAGACCAGTCAGGGTGCCCATGCTGACCCCTGTCCACTGCCGAAAGCGCCTACAATGGGCACGTGAGCATCAGAACTGGACCACGGAGCAATGGAAGAAGATGGCCTGGACTGATGAATCACAAGTTCAAGGTGTTGACCAATCGAGCATCTGGGGGATGTGCTGGACAAACAAGTCTGATCCATAGAGGCCCCACCTCGCAACTTACAGGACTTAAAGGATCTACTGCTAACGTCTTGGTGCCAGATACCACAGCACACCTTCAGAGGTCTAGTGGAGTCCATGCCACGACGGGTCAGGGCTGTATTGCCGGCTTAAGGGGGACCTACACAATATTAGGCAGGTGGTCATAATGTTATGGCTGATTGGTGTATACACCTACGAGTGTAACTGATCAATTGTGTGACTGAGAGGAACCTTACACTCCATAGTTTAGCCAGTTGATGAACCAATCGCAAATTGATTTCCTGGGCTGTTGATTTAGTTTTATGTAGTCACCAATTTTAATGTGGGTTGCCTTGCTGTTTGTCCACTGTTTGGTAAATTAACTTCAGCTTCTTCATCTAACCAGGTCTAGCTGAATCAATTATTTCATTGGTGAAGATTCACAGGCATCAATGATTGAAATCTGAAAACGTTCATGTCTGAAACACATTATTCCAGGTTACTGTGCAAAAGTAGGCTGAACCATTCGCTGGCACCCTGACACGTCTCCTTGGTCTTGCTCCTTCTCTCTCCCCAGTCTGCCATTTTCACTATGTTCTACTGCATTACCATAGCAACATGTAAAAACGTAGTTCTCATTAAGTTAAATCATAAAAGGGTGCATGAAGCTAATTGTGTTAACGTAATACAAGAACTCAAATACCAAATAAATCGTTGAATATTCAAATTATCTATTTGATGAATTGGATTAATTATCCCAGCCTTATAAAACACATGTACACACATATAGATACAATCACATGACAGAAGTATATCTGAAATTTCATTCATCTTAATTTGATGTACAAGAGTGAAAGACAGATGTTACCAAATACCATTGCACAGGCAACGTTTTAATGTGCGAAGAAGGATGAATGATACGATTCCTTTGTTTTAAATTTAAATAGTTTGTTTGCACGATAATAAGGCATCCATATTGTTCCAATTAGAAAACATAAGACTGTATGAATTTGTTTATATTTACATGAATCAGTCACATTTCAGTAAATAACAGTTTATATTCATGAGCTCTGCTGTCATCTGAGGGGTTCCATTTTAAACAGTGCCCTGTAAGTCTGACATTTCACTGTGAACAACTGTGCATGAGATACATATGACAAGAAACAGGAGCATCCTTGGGACACTGCAGCTTTGTAATCATTACCTTATTTAACCCAGCAAATAAAAAGCATAATTTTTAAATATTTACAGCTCGATTAGGGGTTGTGGGAGATGTTAATGCAAGATTGTGGGTAGGGTCTCTCTAGGTTCTCACTTTTAGAATGAAGCATTAGCCAAGTGATCTCGCATAAGGAAAGCTCTGTCCATATGTCACCAAAATTATGAGGAGTTTGAATTTTACTTTTTCTAAATCATAAACTAAATAAAACTACAATTAAAACAAGTTAAACAACATTGTTATTTGTCCAATCAGTAGGCTTATGTGTTGACAAATGCTGAGGACACCAACTGAATTTCTATAATTAATCTTGCTCTTTTATTTGAATTGTGCATGGCAAATGAAGAACAATATAGAAATAATCATATACTTCACATTCCTAAGTGAATTAGTCACCAAGCAATAACAGAAAACAAATCATATAAATGCTAGTCAAACCATTTTCAATCACACATGTTGCACTTCCAATTAATTTGGCAACATTTTAATCTTCTAATTTTTGTCAATTTAGTCATGCTTTGGAGTTCAAAACCTCTACCACTATAGAGGCCTGTGCAGAGTTAGAAACCCAAGTGACAATGAATCTGACATTTTTTGTTTCATTGTGATTTGTGATGGTAAAGTTGTGTTATTTCTCACTTTTCCAATATGCATCTCCATACCCAAACAGCTCTAGAGCACATTGTGTGTACTAACAATTGAGCATGAAACACCACAAACCAGAAAGAATTGAAACATAAATCCATCCAGTTCAATAAAGTATTTCTTACAGAAGAATTGAAGGGCATTTCCAGACTTTCTGGCTGTGCAAGTGAAACCAGCTTCAGGGTTTTTAAGAATCAGTGGCACTTCCCTCTTTTGCTTTTGTGTAATTGAATGATGCCCTTCTCATTTCAGGAGGGCAATCTTGTTTATTCAGGATTTTGCTAAAGATAGAGGTTTCCACTTACAATGGAAGAGCAGCAGAAAACACAGCATGAATGCCGACAACAGGCAGGCTTGTCACAAGCTGTTTTAAGGATTAAAGAATTTTCACATCTCCCAGGTGGATCGGAAACCTAATTTTTGCTGAATAAAACACTGATTCACTTTTTCCCTTGGAGATCTCTCTAAAGTCATTCTTTATTAATATAATTGATCTCCTCCACCCACCATCCCCCCACCCTTTAGGCGTATTTTAAACAAGAGCCTTTCCAACAGGTCATTAAAGGACACCACAGCCGAATATGCCTGCATATCACAATTATTCTCTCCAATTTCAAAGTTTAAGTTGCAGTTGCAGGACAAGACACTGCATATAAACATAGGATCCTGATCACAGATTTCACAGCTATTCTCCAAGTTTCTTTGATCACTCTCTCATTTTACACTTTCAGACTGCAATAAATCGGCCAGTAAACAGGGTTCAGGCTACACCATTCAGCAAGAATTTATCAAAAAATACAAATATGGTGAACAATGATTCAACTGGCTGTTAACTTCTACAGCTGCTGCCTTTTGCCAATTAATTGGAGGTAGAGATTTTAGGCTGTAAGAGAACTAATAATAATGATAATAACCACAGCAACAACAGAAGAACACATCCTTCAAAGTAATACATAAACAAATACATAAAGTGACTGAGGGAAGACAGGATGCAATTTTAAACCTCACAAACCAATTTTTAGGCAAAGTTTCCGTAATGAAAGCCAGAGAGGTAGTAGAAAAGATATCGGCATCACAAGAAGTTGAATATCACTGAATGATATAGATTGTCATATAGTTGTCCGGCAAGGATTTGGCTTTTCTTGTGACATCAGAGATCTATTTCCCGCAAGGAAATAACATAGTTTAGATACAATAAAGTGTGGCCCTGGGGCAAAAGTGGAATGAATAAGCAGTCAGCCATCAAACCGCTCTCTGCGCATTCTGGCTGCAATGTTAGTTCCCTGCGCTTGGCTCTTATTAGTATTCCAACCCTAGCCTTCCTTTCACCACTCATGGGTAATTGCTGTCTAACAGCTCTCTCACGGCGGTTGTTTATCAGCACAACATCTTTCAAGCATACAGGGCTTGCAAGTCAGTAATTTTTTTTAAAGCTTGCTTAGAAAATATCATTAAATAAATACAATGCTGTGCTAAAACAGATAACCTATCTTCATTATTTGAAACCCATGGGCTGCACTCGCGTGTCACTTTGGAGGTGCACACACCTTAGGGAAATGATAACAGTAAAAAAGCAAGAAAGCAGTCAGCCTGGGGTAAACACATATTACACATTAATTAAGCACTGTGGCCCAGATAAATACAATCCACAGGTGAATGAAGTTGTGACAAATAACTAAGAAAGTGTCATATTTTGATTTAATGGCACAGTAATGTCCTAATTGCTGCACTGTAGCTGGAATTATAATTGGCCTTCATTGACGTTTAACTGCAATTACACTGTAATTATACCATTGTCAGTTGCGACGCTTTTTGATTTAAGCAAAACTGTGGTTATGATACAGCTGCAATGTTGTCTTCTGTTAATTCTATAGATTGCCTGAAATTGATAATTAGGACAATTTGTCTGCTTTTGAGCCCATTAACGTTCAGCGAGAATTTAGCACAGAAATTACTTTTGGCATGCTAAGGCTATAAGGTACAAGCAAGTTTAAAAAACAAGGAGAATAATTACATCTAGAAGCATGGTAGTACACTATTAGTATGCACAATAACAGTATTGACCCCATTCATATACACACACACACGTAATATATCATTCATCATTTTGGCTCTGTATACCACCATAACGGATTTGAAAGGAAACAATCAAGATGTTCTTTAAGTGTAGACTTTCATCTTTATTTTGAGGGTAGTTACATCCAAATTGGGTGAACGGTGTAGGAATTACACCTATTTTTGGATGTGGTCACCCCAATTTTAGGGGCTCAAATGAATTTGGACAAACTAACATAATCATGAATTAAATTGTGAGTTTCAATACTTGGTTGCAAATCCTTTGCAGTCAATGACTGCCTGAAGTCTTGAACCCATAGACATCACCAGATACTGTGTTTCTTCCCTGGTGATGCTCTGCCAGGCCTGCACTGCAGCTGTCTTTAGTTCCTGCTTGTTGTTTGGGCGTTTTGCCTTCAGTACTGCTTTAGAAATCAAAACACACCAATCAGAGATAGCACAAACATTAGGTGTGGCCAAATCAACTATTTGGTACATTCTTAAATAGAAAGAACGCACTGGTGAGCTCAGGAACACCAAAAGGCCCGGAAGACCACGGAAAACAGCTGTGGTGGATGACAGAAGAATTCTTTCCCTGGTAAAGAACCCCTTACAACAGTTGGCCAGATCAAGAACACGCTCCAGGAGTTAGGCATATCTGTGTCAACAATCAAGAAAAGACTTCACCAGAGTAAATAGAGAGGGTTTACCACAAGATGTAAACAGGAAACAGGAAGACCAGATTAGAGTTTGCAAAAAAACATCTAAAGAACCCTGTACAGTTCTGGAACAACATCCTATGGACAGATGAGACAAAGATCAACCAGAATGATGGGAAGAGAAGAGTATGGAGAAGGGAAGGGACTGCTGATGATCCGAAGCATACCACCTCATCTGTGAAGCATGTTATGGCATGGACATGTATGGCTGTCAAAGGAACAGGATCCCTTGTATTTATTGATGATGTGACTGCTGACAAAAGCAGCAGGATGAATTCTGAAGTGTTTAGGGCTATATTATCTGCTCAGATTCAGCCAAATGCTTCAAAACTCATTGGACGGCGCTTCACAGTGCAGATGGACAATGACCCGAAGCATACTTTGAAAGAAACACAAGACTTTTTTAAGGCGAAGAAGCCAATCACCTGACCTGAATCCAACTGAGCATGCATTTCAAGGCAAAACTGAAGGTACCCCCCCCCCCTTTCAAAAGTAGACATGTTAATAGATTATATTTATCAATTAACAAAATGCAAAGTGAGTGAACAGAAGAAAAATCTACATCAAATGCATATTTGGTGTGACCACCTTTTGCCTAAACAGCATAAATTCTTCTAGGTACACTGACCCGTCGAGGCATGGACTCCACTAGACCTCTGAAGGTGTGCTGTGGTATCTGGCACCAAGACGTTAGCAGCAGATCCTTTAAGTCCTGTAAGTTGCGAGGTGGGGCCTCTATGGATCGGACTTGTTTGTCCAGCACATCCCACAGATGCTCGATTGGATTGAGATCTGGGGAATTTGGAAGTCAACACCTTGAACTTGTGATTCATCAGTCCAGGCCACCTTCTTCCATTGCTCCGTGGTCCAGTTCTGATGCTCACATGCCCATTGTAGGCGCTTTCGGCAGTGGACAGGGGTCAGCATGGGCACCCTGACTGGTCTGCGGCTACGCAGCCCCATATGCAAAAAACTGTGATGCACTGTGTGTTCTGACACCTTTCTATCAGGACCAGCATTAATGTTTTCAGCAATTTGAACTACAGTAGCTTGTCTGTTGGATCGGACCACACGGGCCAGCCTTCGGTCCCCACATGCATCAATGAGCCTTGGCCGCCCATGACCCTGTCGCCGGTTCACCGCTTTTCCTTCCTTGGACCACTTTTGATAGGTACTGACCACTGCAGACCGGGAACACCCCACAAGAGCTGCAGTTTTGGAGATGCTCTGACCCAGTCGTCTAGCCATCACAATTTGGCCCTTGTCAAAGTCGCTCAGATCCTTACGCTTGCCCATTTTTCCTGCTTCTAACACATAAACTTTGATTCACTTCACCTGTCAGTGGTCATAATGTTATGGCTGATCAGTGTATACAGTTGCTCTCAAAAGTATTCACCCCCTTAGACTTTTCCAAATTTCATTGTGTTATAACATGAAATCAGAATGGATTTAATCAGGAGTTTCTGACACTGATTAACACAGAAAATTTCCTTAATGAAAAATATAAATCTGTAAATTGTTCTAAATGAGTTACAAATACTAAACAGAAAATGATTGAATGCATAAGTAATCACCCCTTGAGTCAATATTTGGTAGAGGCACCTTTGGCAGCAATTATAGACATGAGTCTATGTGGAAATCTCTACCAGCTTTGCACATCTGCACATGAGAAATTTTGCAAAGAAGAATGTGTAAAAATTGCTAAGATACATCAAGTTTGATGGGAACCTTTGGTGATCCGCAATTTTCAACCCTTTCCACATATTCTCAATTGGATTGGAATTGGAGAATCCGGGCTTTGACTGGGCCACTCCAGAACATTGACCTTTTGACATTGGCTGTATATTTGGGGTCATTGTCCCAGATCTTTTGTAGACTTCAGCAGGTTTATTTCCAGGATTTCTCTGTACTTTGCATCCATTTTGCACTCTATATTTACAAGGTTTCCAGGCCCTGACTCAGAGAAGCATCCCCATAGCATGCTGCTGCCACCACCATGCTTCACGGTAGGGATGGTGTTGTCAGGATGATGTGTGGTGTTATAATATAGTGCTTAGCATTGAGGCCAAAAAGCTCTATTTTGTTCTCATCAGATCATAAAATCATCCTCTACTTGGTCTCAGAGTCTCCCACATGCCTTCTGGCATTTTGATTTTACCAATGGCTTTCGTTTTGCCACTCTCCCATAAAGGCCAATTTTGTGAAGCATTTTTTTTGTGGGCTATTGTTATTATTATTATTTTTATTATTTGTATTTCTTGGCAGACGCCCTTATCCAGGGCGACTTACAACATAAGTGCAAAAATACAGAGAAGTACAAAGCATCAATCATTACAAATTCAACTTAGCTAAAACATAGCAATTCAAAATAATACATTTCACAAATTCCAATTCCAATTTACACAAGTACAGTAAGAGACTTCCTACATCCTGGACGGTGAAAGCTAAGTGCTGTCAAGATGTAGGGTTACAGACTAGGGCTACGGGAAAGGGAGCAAGGAGGAAAACAATCAAGAACGCGAGGAGCATAATAAGCTGAAGTGCTATCTAGCAGGGATAGAGGACTAATATTACAAGTGCTGTCGGAAGAGATGAGTCTTGAGTAAGCGCCGGAAGGAGGTCAAGGACTCTGCTGTTTTGACTTCGGTGGGCAGGTTGTTCCACCACTTAGGGGCCAGGGATGAGAAGGAGCGGGCTCTGGAGGAAGGAGAGTGGAGAGGAGGCAGAGTTAGCCTTCTGGCACTGGAGGAGCGTAGTGGTCTGGAGGGGATGTATGGAGAGACGAGTGACTGAAGGTAGCTTGGTGCAGTGTGGTCAAGACAGCGGTAGGTGAGGGTCAATGTCTTGAACTGAATGCGTGCCGCTATCGGGAGCCAGTGGAGGGAGCAGAGCAGTGGAGTAGCGTGTGCGAATCGTGGCAGAGAGAATACCAGACGAGCCGCAGAGTTCTGGATGAGCTGGAGCAGCGGGTAGTGGATGCAGGCAGGCCGGCCAGGAGGGAGTTGCAGTAGTCCAGGCGGGAGAGGACCAGTGACTGGACGAGTAGCTGAGTTGAGTAGTCGGTGAGGAAGGGACAGATCCAGCGTATGTTGCTCAGGAAGAATCTGCAGGTGCGCGTCAGCGTGGTGATGTGCTGGGAGAAGGAGAGCGCAGGATCAAGAGTGTGGTGGATTCCAAGGGGATCGAGATGGGGAGGTCAGCAGAAGGTGATGAAGAGTGGGGGAAAAAGAGGAGATCCGATTTGGAGAGGTTGAGCTTGAGGTGGTGCGAGTGCATCCAGGCGGAAATGGCAGACAAGCAGGAAGATGAGAGGGGATGAGAGGGTCAGAAGAGGGAAAAGACAGGAAGATCTGGGCATCATCAGCGTAGAAGTGGTAAGAGAAGCCATGGGAAGCGATGAGGGGGCCCAGGGAGCGAGTGTAGAGAGAGAACAGGAGTGGGCCCAGGACAGAGCCTTGGGGAACACCTGTGAGGAGAGGTTGGGGGGTGGATGAGGAGCCTCGCCATGTCACTTGGTAGGACCGGTCGCTGAGGTAGGAGGAGAACCAGGTGAGAGCAGTCCCAGAGATCCCAAGGTCAGCGAGGCAGGAGAGGAGGGTGGAGTGATCAACGGTGTCAAATGCTGTGAAGTGAGCTGTGCGGAAGCCGAATTGCAGAGGATCAAGGAGTGAGTGTTGGGACAGAAAGTCCGAGAGCTGATGGTGGACCGCCCGCTCAAGAGTCTTGGAGAGGAAGGGAAGTAGGGAGACAGGGCTGTAGTTCTGAGGAGAGGTGGCATCAAGGGTTGGTTTCTTGAGCAGTGGGATGACAGCAGCTTGTTTAAATGCAGAGGGGAAACAGCCCGAGAGGAGTGAGGAGTTGAGGAGGGAGGAGCTGAAGGGGAGAAGATCAGGAGAGGTTGCTTGGAAGAGACGAGAAGGGAGAGGGTCCAGGTCGCATGTTGTGGGTTTGTGACGTAGGAGGAGAGCAGAAACTTCAGCATCTGAGAGAGGTGAGAATGAAGAAAAGGAAGCTAGGTCGGTGGGAGGTTTCGGTGTGATGGGAGATGAGGGTGGAGTATTGAAGAGTCTGCGGATGTCTGCAATCTTGGAGGAGAAGAAGGAGGCGAAATCATCAGTTGTGAGAGATGAGGGAGGAGGAGGGGGAGGGGGGGCAAGGAGGGAGGAGAAGGTGGAGAAGAGTTTGCGAGGCTTGTAGTGCCCTTCTCATCTGCATACTCAGGTTTTGAGGATGGCCTGATCTAAGCAGATTCACAGTTGTGTCATATTCTCTCAATTTCTTAATAATGGACTTTAATGTGCTCCATGGGATATTTAATGCCTTGGAAATGTTCTTCTATCCTATCCCTGATTGGTGCTTTTGAAGAACATTATTCCAGATTTGCATTGAATTTTCCTTCATCTTCATGTTTTTGTTAGGAATTGTACTAACCAACTGTGGGACCTCCCAAAGACAGGTGCATTTAAACTGAAATCATGTGACACACCTTAACTGCACAGAGTTGGACTGCATTCAACTAATTATGTAACTTCAAAAGACTATTGGTTTCACCACAGCTCATTCAGTTGTCATAGTAAAGGGGGTGATTACTTATGCATTCAATTATTTTGTTTTGTATTTTTTATTAATTTAGAACAATTTGCAGATTATATTTTCACTTTGACATTATAGATATTTTCCGTGTTGATCAGTGTCAAAAACTCCTGATTAAATCCATTCTGATTTAATGTTGAAACACAATGAAATGTGGAAAAGTCCAAGGGGGGTAAATACTTTTGAGAGCCACTGTACATGCCTGAGACCACTGCAATGTATATTGGTGTTAATATATCTACTAACTTTTAAAAATGTTCTTAGCTTTTTTACTTGAATTTGAATAAAATCTTTCCTGTTTAGTTTTGTGTACGGAAACACAAAAGAGCCATTGCTTTAACAAGATTTGTTTCTAATATATATGGAATTTTATGTCTACCCTCTATATGCATGCTTTGTAACATGTCAAAAGGCTGAGGACTGTGGGGAAAATATATATTGTGCATAAGCTTTTTATGCTGAACAAATCAGAAGAAATTGGGTTAAAGAAAAATGTGAATGAAGTGGATTGACTGAGATGGTTTCAGTTCTCATGCTGCCCTAAGTCATAGTGTGATTACTTTAGCTGCAAATCATCTGTTAGAGAAGAAAAGGGATATTGTCCATTTTTGGCCTTTTAAATTGACCGCAAAATGTGTAATGAAAGACCTATTGAAAAGGAGATAAGCCACCATATAAGAAACATCTTCTGTGCTATGTGTGCAAAGCCTAAATAAAGGAAGGGGAGGTCAGAAATGTACTTGCAATGCACAAAACACTCACTGTAATACGGTTTGCACTGCTCAACGCAAAATGTGACATACACATTCAACACATTTCACAACATTGAAATCTCAACATTGCTCTCAAGCACAAATTATGCTTTACAAACAGAATAACATTTCAAAAACTGAGGTTAAAATGAGAAAAATATAATCACTGTGGATTGGGTCTCAGTGCATTACAAAAAAATCACTTCATGTCCAGCATATTATAATGGCACAGAGGGAAAAAATATGCAGAAAACATTTAGCTGGATTAAATGTGTATTTCATTTATCTATTTAGGAAGTTGTTTCATTTTTGTTATCAAATCAAATTAGATACGCCTTCTGGCACACACATTGGATGACAACACACTCAGAAAAGACTGTAGAAATGGTTTTGCAGCAGCAATGTTGAAGCAAGGCTTGGCAACAAGATTTGCGATGGAATTTTCTGACAAGATCTCAATTAATACAAATGCATTACCCGTACAAATTAGGATGAAAAAGATTAATGTGATTTCAAATGGATATAGCTTTCCAACTTTGTACACTGTAGCATAAGGTACACTTACACATTTAAATTAAAGAAGTATCACCTTATCACGAATCCTGGAATCTTGTAGAACTCAATTTGCGTAATAATTGGACGCAGACACCAATTCCAAAGATATAAATTGTCAAATTTATTAAAAACAAAGACTAAATGTAGCACTACACTAATTATACAAAAGGGAAAAACTAATTAAAATTCAACTCTAGATCAACAAATCAAAGACAAATCACTTCCGTGACCAAATCAAGGATCATGGGATTGCATATGATAAAACACAAATCGTTAAACAAAAAAGGTTATAAACACATTGACTACAATACCAGTTAGTAAGACGAAGGTGAGTCTCTCATTAGTATTTTTAGTCGGACATCAAATAACTACGCAGGTTAGTATTTATGTCAGGTAACGTCTCGTTATATACAGTGGGGGAAAAAAGTATTTGATCCCCTGCTGATTTTGTACGTTTGCCCACTGACAATGAAATGATCAATCTATAATTTTAATGGTAGGTGTATGTTAACAGTGAGAGACAGAATAACAACAAAAAAATCCAGAAAAATGCATTTCAAAAAAGTTATGAATTGATTTGCATGTTAATGAGGGAAATAAATATTTGACCCCTTCGACTTAGTACTTGGTGGCAAAACCCTTGTTGGCAATCACAGAGGTCAGACATTTCTTGTAGTTGGCCACCAGGTTTGCACACATCTCAGGAGGGATTTTGTCCCACTCCTCTTTGCAGATCCTCTCTAAGTCATTAAGGTTTCAAGGCTGACATTTGGCAACTCGAACCTTCATCTTCCTCCACAGATTTTCTATGGGATTAAGGTCTGGAGACTGGCTAGGCCACTCCAGGACCTTAATGTGCTTCTTCTTGAGCCACTCATTTATTGCCTTGGCAGTGTGTTTTGTGTTATTGTCATGCTGGAATACCATCCACGACCCATTTTCAATGCCCTGGCTGAGGGAAGGAGGTTCTCACCCAAGATTTGACGGTACATGGCCCCGTCCATCGTCCCTTTGATGTGGTGCAGTTGTCCTGTGCCCTTAGCAGAAAAACATCCCCAAAGCATAATGTTTCCACCTCCATGTTTGACGGTGGGGATGGTGTTCTTGGGGTCATTCCTCCTCCTCCAAACACGGTGAGTTGAGTTGATGCCAAAGAGCTCGATTTTGGTCTCATCTGACCACAACACTTTCACCCAGTTCTCCTCTGAATTATTCAGATGTTCATTGGCAAACTTCAGACGGGCCTGTACATGTGCTTTCTTGAACAGGGGGGCCTTGCGGGCGCTGCAGGATTTCAGTGCTTCATGGCATAGTGTGTAACCAATTGTTTTCTTGGTGACTATGGTCCCAGCTGGCTTGAGATCATTAACAAGATCCTCCCGTGTAGTTCTGGGCTGATTCCTCACCGTTCTCATGATCATTGAAACTCCACGAGGTGAGATCTTGCATGGAGCCCCAGACCGAGGGAGACTGACAGTTATTTTGTGTTTCTTCCATTTGTGAATAATCTCACCAAGCTGCTTGGCGATGGTCTTGTAGCCCATTCCAGCCTTGTGTAGGTCTACAGTCTTGTCCCTGACATCCTTGGACAGCTCTTTGGTCTTGGCCATGGTGGAGAGTTTGGAATCTGATTGATTGATTGCTTCTGTGGACAGGTGTCTTTTATACAGGTAACGAGCTGAGATTAGGAGCACTCCCTTTAAGAGAGTGCTCCTAATCTCAGCTCGTTACCTGTATAAAAGACACTTGGGAGCCAGAAATCTTGCTGATTGATAGGGGATCAAATACTTATTTCCCTCATTAACATGCAAATCAATGTAAAACTTTTTTGAAATGCATTTTTCTGGATTTTTTTGTTGTTATTCTGTCTCTCACTGTTAAAATACACCTACCTTTAAAATTATAGACTGATCATTTCTTTGTCAGTGGGCAAACGTACAAAATCAGCAGGGGATCAAATACTTTTTTCCCTCACTGTATATATATATATATATATATATCAGTCTCATTTACGTTTAGGTGCCGAGAAAGATCCTATCATTACTTGTTACCACAATTTCCCTTAACTGATTATTTTTCAATGATTAAGGATAGGCAGGGCCACCAATAATCTAATGTCTATTAACGTGTGTTAATTTCAGACTAAAACAGTTAAACAGGAATGAGAAGATATTTCTCTGCGTTGACAGGTTTTATTTCTAAAATTGTCAACAAAACAGTTTAATGCAACACACATTTATATTTATGCAAAACTAAATGTTATGAGTTATGAATCACAGAATAATATTTCTAATTGATTTCTCAAATGTCATGAATGATAAACTCCAAACTGTTAAACTTATCCGAACTTAGGGCTCTCTGGCTTCGGGCTCAGATAACAACACACGGCATGAGGTCCGTGTGGTTTGGAACAAAGGCAGTCTGGTTCGGCTTTGTTCAAGAACTTCCACTCAGTCGATGCACCTGGAAGTTGGGGTTTCGTGAAACAGAGTCTTTTCCAAACAGATTTTCCACTGGTTTGAAGACTCCAAGGTTGTGCACAAAATTTTCTTTATAAGCAGGGTTTCCACCATAGTTACTTGAAGACAAAGTCTTTGAGGAAAGCAGGGCCCTGTTCGGTTCCAAGGGTTGAGTTTCTTAAAACTCAATAGCAATTTAAATGACTGACACTTTTGTATTCAGTCGACTTAGTCAATTGTCCAGCTGTAAAACTCCACTGATCAGGTGGGTACAGGCAGGCATGCGCAGTTTGTAAATTTCCTTATTTAATAAAGTCCTTTTAAAGAATTCTTCGTACGGCTCAATCTCCTTCTCCCAGTTTAACTCTTCTGTTGCCGGCAAAGACTTGGTTGGTTTCTGGTTCCGGTTCTGGCAACAGAGCTACAGGTTGAGCTGTGACAGCGAGTTACTGGTTCAGGTGAGAGAGAGAAAAAGAGGCCGTGCGCTGTTCTTTATACGTCTGTCAGATCAATAGATGATTGGTTCTTGAGTTTGTGAGATTGGATTTCAGTTTCAGCCCCAAGTGTCCTATTGGAGGGGGCTTGATTTATGACTAATGTCAATCCATGCCATCTTTTGGAAATGCCGGTTGGCCCAGGTTCGTAGCTCTGTGTTGGATATTCGGCTCTCGTCCATTTCAAAGAGTTTTTATTACCTACAGGCCCCCTTCCCCAGATATCTTACAGCAGGGATTCCAAGCTATTTGGCCCATTCTCGGTGCCATCCTCCCAAGACTGCAACTTTGATGTAAACCAGTTCACACGCTGATGAGCCAAGGAAATCTGATAACTTTGGGGGGAGAGGTCTTCTTTAGATCAGTGCTTCAGCTCAGAGCTAAAATGCTCTTATCAAAATACACCCCCCCATAACGCTACAACACTATATAGGTATTAAGATATTGCCGTGCTTCAAAATGTCGTCTTAGACAAAACACAAATATGCATCTTTTCACAGAGTAAATCAGAATACCAGTGTTCTGTCCATTACCAATAACCCCCCGACATCATGTGATACAAATTTAATTTCAAGTTGATTCCTGTGACAAATTGCATCAGATTTAAAACCCTCTTTTACAAATTGTCAAGTGATCTTCAATTTGTATTATTTTTCCAAGCACATATTATAGCATGTCCAACTTAATTAATTGACAAGAACTGGCATACCATTTCAGTAAGCTTGACTTTTTTAAGCAGTTCATGTTTTTTCTATGTACTAAGGAAACTAAGAATATCATCACAATTAATTGATTATAAAGTAAAAAATACATAATTCATAACACCTACTAATGCATACATATTCCCTGTAGTTATTAACCATGGTTTTTCCAGTCTCTGAAGTAAGGCAGTTTGTGCCTATTTTTGCCCTTGAAAACAGTCAGATCCTATTATATTTTGAGGCACTCTTTATAAGGTAAGGAATAAAGGTCTAAAAGCCCAGCACAATATTCTAGAAGGAAAGAAAGTGAGCAGCATGTGTAAACAAACACCTAAAATATCATTCAAAAGTATTAGGAATGAGAGGACAAACAGCACCATTTGTTCATGAAACTTTGAAGACTTCAAGCCTGTGCACACTAAATACAAAATGGTTCAGACCATATGTTATCAAGGACACAAACTTGAATCACAAAGACAACTATGGCTATTTGAAATTGTCAATAGTAATACAAATATAGTGGCTGAATGAGCAATAGTGTCACTTCCTGAGCTACTGCAAGCTGCTTAAATTCCATTACGGGCTGTAACATGTATTGGCAAGCAGTCGGGACATGTTGAAGAGTAACTGGAAACACCAGCGGAGAAGGGAACAAATGAGAATAGATTACAGTGATTCGGCCATTTATCAAGAAAAGCAGAAGGATCCTTACAGAAAGATACTGAAAAGAAAGGCCACTCGATCCCCTTCATATCTTCAGTGTGCCAGCTATGTTCCCCATCCGTCTCTGCATTAACTGTAAATTTAATTAAAGAAGGGCAGGATTATAGATTAAATGTGTAGGCTTATAAAAGCATGCTTCTTTCATTTCTTTCTGAGTTTTTCTCAACTGTAATGGCATTAAATATAATATTCTGAAATAAAGAAGATAGGTTAAGCCTGTCCCTTTGTCATCTTTTCAATTTCTGTCTTTGGTCCCAGATCACATTGTGTGTTCAGTTCAGTTCCATGTGAAGTAACTCTCCTTAGACCAGCAGAAGAGGCTTTGAGCAGCAGGCAGCTCAACAGCAAGAAAGTGAATCAACCATGTATGTCTGTGGGTTTGAAGTTTACAGGTAAATCTTGCCAGGTGTTGAATCATGAGCAAAGTTTTCAATTTTTCCAATACTAATGAAGGCTCAGTTTCAATTAATTTCTTGAACCACACACTTTTGATGAATTACAAATGTAGTATTTGATAGAATATATTTTTTTAAGGCTTTCAGTCATAGAGGACTGAGTAGATAATTTATGAATAGTTAATCTAGGCTGCAAAAATGTACATCATAGAGCAGTTTGTCTTTCATTACTGCCATTACATGATTTTAATAATACTCTCTAAATTACTGGAAAGTAAGCTTTTTATTCCAGTTTCTTTTTTTATATATAGAAAATGTGTAACTTGCACATTGATACTTGTTTATTGCAGCATTTTGCATAATGATCTCCTTTCAATTTCTCTCTCTTAAACAATTATTTATTCATGTTTAATGATCATTATTTCTAACACCAGGTGCCTTCTGCTGTGAAAATCCAAGTTTGCAGTTGTCAAGTTAAGTTCCTTACCTGCTTCCAAAATTGTCAAATTAGCAGATTTAAATTAAATGATCTCAATTGTCAAATCGAAGGCTTCAGAAATGGAGACAACAGATGGTAACAGCCCAAGTCAGCAACTCTGAGAGTTTCAATAAGGACCATTGTGACTTATTGTTGCTCACTGAATCTAATTTTCTCTTTCTCTTCACTGAAAGCAGAAGTTGCTTACCTCACTGTGTAAATTGCAATCACAGTTAAACAGCTCAAATTGGTCCCTTTAGATATTTCCAGATTCATTATATGGGTTTAAAATGATATTATTGCAATACAAAAGATTTTGCTCCATTTCCAAAATGCTAGAAAATGTTTCTGCTAACAGCAGATCATATCCACAAGGCTCAAGTCAGAGTTTTAGACACAGTTTGCCTGATTGCAGATTGCAGTTGCAAAATAAAAAGCATACACATTTTGAAAGGACATGATAGCCTCATTAATATAAAGATAACACTTTCATTGCTTCATGGTCAAGACCCAGTACTATAGGTGTTATTTTAAAAATGGTGAACAACCGAGGTTCTCAGCCTTACAAGCCACGTTCTCATGACCTTTAGGGGGGAAAAAAGTTTTAAATCCAGAAATCATGATCTCAATGTTTTTTCTCAGCTGGTATAAATAAGAACATAAGAAAGTTTACAAACGAGAGGAGGCCATTTGACCCATCATGCTCGTTTGGTGTCCATTAATAACTAAGTGATCCAAGGATCCTATCCAGTCTATTTTAAAATGTTCCCAAATTATCAGCTTCTACCACATCGCTGGGGAGTTTGTTCCAGATTGTGACTACTCTCTGTGTGAAGAAGTGTCTCCTGTTTTCCACCTTGAAGCCCAATTTCCATTTGTGTTTCCGGGTCTGTGTGTCGCTGCTGATCTGAAAAAGCTCCTCTGGTTTGATGTGGTCGATGCCTTTCATGATTTTGAAGATTTGGATCCCCATGCAGTCTCCTCTGTTCCAGGGTGAAAAGGTTCAGTTCCCTCAGTCTCTTGTATCTGCTGAGCCACCTATTTTAGTATCATCTGCAAATTTGACAAGTTTGCTAACTATCCCTGAATCCAGGCGAGCCACCATATCCATATGCCTTAAGTTTTTATTTTAGGTCAACTGGCCACAGAGGTATTCAGAACTCCCCAACCTTTCTGCTTTGTTAGAATCTCCCAATTTACAATATAATGTAAGGGGATGTATGTTTCAGGAATAAAAAATAGGACGTCACAGTTCTTTACAAGGATTCTTTCTTACAAAACAAGCTTAAAATCCATATCCACAATGCAAAGTCAATGTTCAAAAATAAGGCTTTGAGCAAGTATTGTTTTTACTGCATAGTTGAGATTCAAAGAGGGCTTTCGAAGTAGGTGGGTTGGCTGTGATTATCTGTATTACACACTTCAGAAGTATAATCTGCGTGGCTCATACCTTTAGGAGGTCTTTTTTTATGTAAGAATCAAAAGGAAAATATAAGAGTGTTTGTTCGGTGAGTTTTTAGAGTCTGTAATGCTTGCTAGTTAGCCTGTCCTTGAAAGATATGTTATTTCTTAAGCATTCCCCCCCTTCAAGACTTTGTGTAAGATTGATTAAGCCTAGGGAAAACTATAAAGATTGCAGTTGACTGCACAGAGTTAAGACAAGGTGTGTGTAAACATTTGACGGATCTCTGCATCTTTGCTAATTGTTTCAAATGAAGGTTATGAATAATTTCAGACTATATTTGCATTTTCGCAAATGAAAAAGTTGCTAACACCAAACACAGGCAATTAAAACATTCACACACAGTTTTCCTATCAAGAACACATAAACCCTGTTGGAATGCAATGTAATCACATATTTGGTGACCTTGCTATACCTTCCAAAAAGCAGTAACTTATTCATTGTTGTCAGCCAGCACATTAAGAGCTATACAACATTTATTTGCAAAGTTTCCAGATCATTTATATTTTGATCCTTTACTTTTTAAATAGCCTGCGTGGTATTCTGATAAGATCATGCTTTTACTTAAAAGAAATGCAGTTTATTTTATCTGCTTTGCCTGAAACATCAAATTAAAATTAAGGATCCTTTCAAAGGCCAGATGGTAGCTTGCTGTTTTCATGCTTTACTGAGCTGTCTGAATTTCAATATTTGCACGTCTGTCTCCTTCATAGCTTCCTATTACACCTATGGAAGCGTCCTCTTAATCATATGACAAACATTAGTCTTCTTTTGAAAACTAGAATTCCTCATTGTCAATACCTATAAATCGATGTCATGACAGAAGGTGGGGTTCTCAAAACTAATTAGAAGAAATATATGTTAGTCTATTTATAAATATTGCAGGTTAATCACAATTCATTACTATGGTTGGACTTGTCATAGGAATTCCATAACAGCGATTTAGTATGTTTATTAAATTCACATGAAGATTAGTGGCTTATATAATGGTAGGTTGTGTCTTTGATGCACTGACAATGAAAGATGAATATCGCCAGTGAGGCTTCAAACAAGAAGGGTAGTGAGAGTAGTACACCATGAACAAATTGCGTTTAGGTCATTGTTTTTTCACGGGTTATATCATCTCTTTTCAGTTGTGATACTGAAAATCTGTCTCATAAACAACAGATCACTGAAATTGCCTTCATAACTCTGTTCTTATTTTTAAATATTTCACATTTAAATGTAAACAGGTTGCAAGTATTACCTTCTTGAAAATTCAAACAAAAAGTGGAATAACGTGTATGTTACTTTGGATTACACTGTAAAACACAATAAAACATTCTTGTGCTTTGGATTAAAAAACAATTGGCACTTCAAAACACAAAGAACAAAGTATACAGAGAAAGGCTTAAATTGCATTTAAGGAACCTAAAATGAGCACTTTGAAAGCTTTATGGAGAACAAAACACATAAACCTAGTGTATTGCTAAATGCTTTTGGTGTTGGTTTAACAAATGGATGATAGAATGAATTCTCTTTCAATAAAGATTGCATGAGAAATACAGGTTTCACTCATTCAACATGTTTAAGTGAGAGAGAAAATCAGTAATATATTAATATATAAAATAAATATATAAAATACAGGTATTTGTTACAGGTACTTTTCAGGCTGAGTGAAAATACCTAACTTCCACATTTCCATCCAACATCACTATCCATCCAAATAATCCTTAACTAGCCACTGAAATGATTATTTGACATTTAAGACATTTAAGTTTTATCCTCTCCTATTAATATTATTTATTTTTCATTCTGTGGCAATAATTTTCTTAATTTGTCTTCATACAGTGCATCTCCCCCTCTCAATACAATGCAGTTTGCAGTGATGTATTAAAAAAATGTTGGCTTCAATTATGTGCGAAAAAAAACAATACTATAAACAAGAAGAATCTCTTCATGATCACATTGCACTAGAAGTGTATTGTCATTTTTTTATCTAACATACAATAGTGAATACTTGTAGCAAATGAAAACTGACATCAGTTAAAGTATAAGCTCACAGACATAGGAAAATCTTATCTGAAGGAGGTATCAGAAGACCAATTGTGTTGCCAAAGTAAAAATCGACAGGCATCCAGGTTTTAAATAACAAATTAAGATTTGCAGAGAATAGCCCACAAGGGCACATCATTGAAACGATTCATTTTTCTACACTCAACAATTTATTATACATATTGACCTTCTTCTTGTCACATTAATCCTGTTTTGAGTCCCAGTTCATTTTGTGTTGCAGATAATGAAGAATGTTCCTTCTCTATTCAGAATGGAAGAGAACTCTTATTACCCATACTCCCCTTTGCTGCATTGGAACAGAACTAATTTGTTGGTTTCTATTTGGGTCTTGATGAATAGGAGACTAAAGGATTATAAATATTTAAGGCTTATTTCAGAAGGCCATCATTCAATTTAAAATGTATTGTTTTCAAAAGATGTGGTTGACACTCATGAAAAAAAAATCATGAAAAATATATATAAGAAATTAAACTTCACACGCAGATGCCCATCACAGACCTCGAGGTTATTCCTGTTTCTTTGGGTCATACAATCTTCATGGATTTGAAATATTTACAATATTGCCAAGCTTTTATTTATGCGTTTATGAGTTTTGAAGCGGTTTCACAATAAAACAACCTACTCTACACTAAAGGGTGCTCTGTGCTCAGTGGGGCTAAAAAGGTGCCATTTAAAAAATATTTGAAGTGATATGGCATCTTCTGCTCACCATCATCAAATGTATTTCAACATGTTGACCTACATATTAGAGTGAATTTCTTTAATTTTTTCTGATGTTATGGGTAATGTCCTTCATCAGACATTTAAAGGAAACCAAGTAAGCTTGGTAAGACTTTGACAGGCCATAGCAACTTTCCCAAAGCTGCTTTTGGGTCTCTGCTGCACTCAAGAGAATTGCTATTCTCCAATTCTCAAGTTCACTTTTACTGCAACTAGCACTGCACTCTCAAGCTCTGTTAATCCTGCGATTTGGGGGAAAAAGGCAAATGAATCTGCTTCTGTCTTTTAACAGCCAGAGACCCTTTAGGCCAGGGGTTCCCAATGTCTGGTGACGGAGGGCCAATATCCGGCGGTTGCATGGGATGGGGGGCCGCAGTAGAAAATTAACCACCATTGAAAACAAAATTTATCCCAGATCATACCTTTTCATTGCCTATACATTTCTGTTATGGGGAGCACTGTGGAGTAGTAGTTAGGGCACTGGACTGATAACTTGAAGGTTGTGGGTTCAAATCCCAGTAGGTCAGTGCTATTGTACCCTTGAGCAAGGTACTTCACTTAGACTGCTCCTGTAAAATGCCCAGCTGTATAAATGGGTACAAATGTAAGTTGCCCTGGATAAGAGCGTCTGCTAAATGAAAAGTAATGTTAGGGAACATTTATGATATTTAATTGTTGTTTTATTATTTCCCACCAAATTACATGTGCAATTTATAATAGAACATATTCAGAAACTGTAAAAATATAGTAAAGGTTCAGACAAGGAGGGGTTGAAGGTTGACTTTTGGGGGGCTGCACCAAACATCCTTGAGGGCCACATTTGCCCCTGGGCCACACTTTGGGAACCCCTGCTTTAGGTAGTCATTCCTAATAAGAACTTATGACACACAATGCATATGGCACAAAAAAGTACCTCTGAATTTCAATGGAAAATAGGGTATGGATGATTATTATAGAGCAAAAATTAACAATTTCAGCTGCTTCCCTGTTGATTTATGGAGTACAATAACACTGCATGTGGTTTTAGTTATTGGTTCTAACAGCAATCTGATTTTCTGAGACAAAATAATGGTGTAATTATTTTAGAGAAGCACTTGAGTTTACATGAATTCCCTTCTTAATTAGTATATACATATTATGTCATTCCTAACAAGTACAACAAAGTTTTGCCTAGGGCTACATTCAAAATGGGCACTATGAGTATGATGGAATATGAAGAAAATATTTCTGCAAGTGTCATAGGCAGAAAGATAATTGTATTAAGTCTCGAAATCCCAGTGTTTTACTGTAAATTACTAAACAGATTAAACATATTTTATAGTAAAGGTACACACTTTGCACATATTAGTGCTTGGGCAGATTCATTCATAATAATTAAAGCTAGCATTTTCTCTATATTGTACCACCACTTTGAAGAGAGGGCTTTTTTTCCCCATCAAAATTAGTCGAAATCTGAATTCATTCTGAACAACAGCTTATTGTTGTCATCCATCAAAACTACTCCCCTGTTCACTATTAACCTTATATAGTGTTTGTTGAGAACCCAGGAGGGACACAAGATACCAGTGGAGTTTTTTTGCCCCTCTCTCATTACTTTTTTTGTTTGTTCTTTTTCATTTAATTAGATTCATTTCAATTTAATGCTCTGAACTCTAAACTGAAATGGAATGATTCACCAACCATGAAGAAACCATTCTAGAAATATATGAAATAAAATTAAATTAATCCAGAGCTCATTAACAGAGAAACATTTTAATGTGAGCAAGGGGGTTACCTGTAGCAAAGTTATCAATTTTAAGTTATAAAAGTATTTAAAAGCAAAACCAAGCTGCAAGGTAATACTGTATGTAGTTTGGTAGGGTTTTTCATGTTATCAGAAATAATATCTAGTGTGTTCTGAAAGTGCTGAATCAATAGTAATTTACATAATTATCTGAGATCTGTGTATATTCTTAAGACATGCTCAAGACATGCTTGTGCGTATTTCTATGGTGGCATGTTATAAAATCTTGTACGTTCCTATGCCTTCATTAATAAAAGTACTGGCATTGTATAAAGATTCATCAAGTAGCTATACATTTGGATATCCCATGGGATATCCTTATATCTATTGTCTTCTTCTCTGTCTCCTGAACAGTTTAGCTTTCTCTCTTGGCTTTATTTTATTTTTGACTATATATATTATTTTGCCCCCAACGGCTCCACTCTTTTCAACTTTCCCCTCGTCTAAATCTACTCTGCAGGACGGGATCTCACTGTAAACCTGCCTCCTAGCTTTTAATCTGTCCAGTAGTGTTATCATATCATATAAATACTTTTAGCTTTGTTTGTTTACTTTTTTCCCTGTATAAATACACTGCTCAAAAAAATTAAGGGAACACGTAATCATCATAGTATAACACCAAGTCAATTAAACTTCAGGGATATCAATCTGTCCAGTTAGGAAGCCTAAGCGATTGTGAATCAATGTCACCTGTTTTGGTGCAAATGAAAGTGACAACAGGTCATGGGAATGGTTTTGCAGGTGGTGGCCACAGACAATTGTTCTCTCCTTATCCTTCCTGACTGATTCTTCTTTAGTTTTGCATTTTGCTAGTGTCCTTGTCACTACTGGTAGCATGAGGCGGTACCTGCAGCCCATTCAGGTTGCACAGGTAGCAGATCCTCCAGGATGGCACATCCATACGTGCCGTCGCAAGAAGGTTTGCTGTGACTCCCTTACACTCTCAAGAGCATGGAGGAGATACCAAGAGACGGGCCGTTACACAAGGAGAGCTGGACAGGGCTGTAGAAGGGCATCAACCCAGCAGCAGGACCAGTATCTGCTCCTTTGTGCGAGGAGGAACAGGAGGAGCACTGCCAGAGCCCTACAAAATGACCTCCAGCGGGCTACTGGTGTGCATGTTTCTGACCAAACTGTCCTCTAGTGGGACCTGTGCTCACAGCCCAGCACCGTGCAGCTCGATTGGCATTTGCCAGAGAACACCAGAATTGGCAGGTCCGCCATTGGCACCCCATTCTCCTCACAGATGAGACATGGGGCCGGTTGCATGAACATAGACTAAGTCTTTGTCTTAGTATGATAATAAGTCCTACTAACGATAAACACTCCATTAAGTCTTTTGCATAAAACAGTCTTTCCTTAGACTGGTCTTAGACTGGTCTTACTTAGTCAATTACGCATTGCATTCTGGGAATTTTAAGACCCCTGAAGAAAAAAAATACATGGTGGACGTCTCTATAAAACAGCGGTGATCTCAGTTAACTGATAATCTATGCAAGTTATTGAAATATAATGTAGAGAAATGTATCAATTGGGCACTATTTTCAGAAACTTTCACCAACGCATTCAAACACAAGGCATGGGATAAAATGAAAAAAAAGATAACATTGTCAAACCATTGTGTGCGCGCTGTGAGGTCTGTAAAAGACGAGAAATGATTAAATAATATGCTAATTTAAGAGGAAACATCCGCGTACTAATACTATTATTATTATTATGTATTCCTTTGCCATGCACTCTTATCCAGGGCGAATTAGGATAGCAAATAGCAAAACAAAAGTGCTAAATACAGCACACAATTACTAATCGGTCATAATACAAATTAAAGTTTCGAAATTACAGAAGTGCAGGTAAAATATACAGTTGGTTCTTGAAGTGTATTGGGAGGGGTCTTGATGTTTGTGGGGTTTGCAGGGGGTGGGACAGGGGATGTGAGAGCTGGCAGGAGGCTCCGCCTGTCAGCGTCAGTGTCAGTGTCGCAGTGACTCGGGCAGCATTTTCAAGGGAAAGACAGACTTCAGTTCCAAGTTAGCTTGGGAGAGAGGAGGCTAACTTTTCAGGTTAAGTCTTAGTCAGTCTTAATTTTTATGACTAACTTGCATAGACTAGTCTAACTGTCAAATTAAGACCAGTCTAATGGTTTAGACCAGTCTAATATAGTTTTATGCAACAGGCCCCAGGTTCACACTGAGAACGTGTGACAGATGTGAAAGAGTCTGGAGACGCCGTGGTGAATGTTATGCTGCCTGTAACATCATCCAGCATGACCGGTTTGGTGGTGGGTCAGTGATGATCTGGGGAGGCATATCCTTGGAGGGTCGAACAGACCTCCACATGCTAGCCAACGGTACCCTGACTGCTGTTAGGTACCGGGATGAAATCCTCAGACCCATCGTCAGACCTTAAATCCGATGTGTGATTTAAGTGTTCCCTTAATTTTTTTGAGCAGTGTACAAATTATTCAGCTGTCCAGATCTGATGATGTATTAGTGCAGTATCCTATAAAAGTTATGTCTGCCTTCTAACAGTGATAATGTTGATATCTTTGCTGGACAACCATGTCATCAGCAGCAGCAGCACAACACTGCGAGCTGTAATAGCAAATCCAGCGTTTCGTTCTCTTAACAGAGGCCTCAGATTTTGTTCTACTAATTGAATGCTTTCCCAATTACCCCCTGAGGTAAAGTTAACTTTAAGACAGTTACATTAATTCTTATTCCAAAAGGTGTTCACAAGTGTCGAAAGCCTGAAACTGATCAGAACTGAAACAACATCACAAACCTCTGAAATATTTTTTTTTGGTGTTGTTTTTCTGCTATAGACATCGTCACTCTAATGCTGCAGTACAAAGTGTTTCTGCCAAGCTCGTGAAAGCCTCTATTCTGCTCAAGGCTGCAGGAGTCCAGATCTTTTATTATTTTCTTGCTCTAAAGAAATTTGCAATGGTCTCTGAAGCACATTTTAAAGAGTTCTTGTTTACCCTGAGACAGTCAATTGTAGATGGCCATTCAAGCTGCTCTCATGCCCACGGCTATTGAATTAGTCCAGGAATAACTAGGCTTCGTCTCTGACACCATGCATTATTTCCAAAGAAAGTGAACTGTGTTTTATACACTGATCATGTTCAGTGCTATCTGCCAAAACAATTAAAGTGTAACCAGAAAATGTGTTTTTATAGGTTATGGTTTGTTTTGTTTGTTTTATAGACAGGTATTGAAAGTTACGTAAACTGATATGATCTGAAATGTGGGTTGTTGTTTATCTTTTGTGTCTGCATTTTCATGGTTTGTTTGTTTGTCATTAAATAAACTGAATACCCATCAGATATGATGTTATTCTTACAATATGGTACAAATCAAAAATATAACACATACACAAAGGATACATGTGTTCAGTATAAAATATGAAATTCATTGAAGCGAGTGATTCATACACTTTCCAATATAACTACAGATTAAACATAAATAAATAAATAATAGACTATATATTTTTTCACTTATTTTTTTAGATTACATATAATATCCAAAAGATATTTAAAATCCAAAGACTTTTCCGACTTATTGAAGGTATACATTTTTACAGATTCAAAGATAAAGTGTGGGCTGAACATGCCACAAAAATCTATATAAACACATCACTCAATAAAGATGAAGGCTTTCACCAAACATCTAAGCCGATACAATAAATAAGAATGTGACCGGGATGTAATTTAAAAGAACAAGAATTTATACTAGCTTTACTGGGGGGGTAGGGGAACCACAAGTTTCTACATTTTCAGCCTTTGGGAAATTACAAATCTTTCACTTTGGATGTTTATAAAGACAGTAACAGCTCAATCACACATCGTATGAGTACAATTTAGAACATTTATTACACTCTCTGACCTTGATGAGATATTACAGACCTTACAGATATTACAGACAAGGTGCCTGCTGGGATAGAAGTCAACTCTAGTAACGGTGTCAGACATTTAGTCACAACTCTGTGAGTGACAATCCTGTCTAAACAAGTCATTGCAAGCTGCTCAATAGACTTACACTGGCTTCCTAGATACCAAATTAAGCTTTTAAGTGTGAGAACAAGACCCAAAAACACCTGACGAAACATTTTCAAACAGTTTGTCTTTAAGATTTGCAGTGTGTCTGAAACTTTCACCAAAAATGCAGAAACAGTTCACGAAGGCTTTGGGCCAGATAGGATTAAAGTTACAGTCTACATTGTCTGCCTGCACAGAGAACAGCTGCAGTCGTGGGTGAGTGACTCACAGAAGTTTGATGTTTATCTATTGAAGGCATTCTGCTGAAACTGCCAAAACCATAAGGTTTTCACTCAGGTGATATTATTTTTGGAGACGTGATATATTCACTGCATCTCCAATCTAGTCTTTAATGCCAGAAATCTTTGCTGCCAAGGTAGTTTATTCAAATTGTATCCATTCGTGTGAAAAGAATGCAACAGATGGGCCCTAATGGAGCTGTTCCACTGGACTTTCTCTAAAGGAAGCAAGTATTAAATTAACTCTCGCAGGATAAGAACAGACTTTAGTGCCTCAGTGAAAAGAACAAGCACATGAAATTTAGGACCAGCACCTGGAATTTCTTAGTTACATCCATTATTAACAATATTGATTTATTTATTTTAGAATTGTAAAATTAATTGCAGCACCACCAATGTTTGGTAAAAAATGAAATAAATACATTTTGCATCCCCTATATCAAACATGAATACAATCAATCTGGTCAACTGAAAAGAACAATAAAAATTCCATGTAACTGAATATTGAATAGAATGATCTCCTTATACAAGATATTCAATTGAAAATCATATTAAAAGTGGGGCAGCAAATCACAGTTTCCATTTTACAAACAAACCAAAAAAAAGCAAGCCAAGAAGACCATTCCAAGAATACATACAAAAAAGTGATGAATCTAACTTCACCCATCTCTCTGGAAACAAGCAAAATGCATTGTTCTTGTGTGTGTGGAATTTTGCCTTCTTTTTAAGGCTGATGAAATATGGACTGTCAATAGCGGTGGACGGGGGTAATATGTCATTATTTATTTACTTTTAATCTCCCTTTGTCATCAAATTTCCTTCCCTGCTGCAGTGCACACAAGGTATTGGGGCTATGTATGGTTTCTTTCTCTTCAAAGGCCCAGAAACTGTTTTTGCTTGCAATAAAAGTATTTGAAAGCTGGAGCATAAAGGATGAGCTTTCATTTCACACATGTAACATTAAATAGGTCTTGTCTTCTAACACACTACATTAATCATGTAGGACAAGTAAAATACATTACAAAAAGAAAGAGTTTAACCAACAACCCTAGCAGACATATGCAATAGAAGGTAAATGGTAGAAGGTTCATTGCCAGATAGTGATGCTTGGTAAGGTGGAAGTCAGGTGCGAGAATGGGGTTCATCACCTCCCCGAAACTCCGTTTAAAACTCCATTAATTAATGAATGGCCATCACAAATCAGCTCTGACTCCCGGACTTAAAAGTTACTGCCGACACCAAATACAATTTCAGATGCGTTTTCCTTTAATTTAAATTGATGACTGCTTCCTTTATCATAAAGGGTGGTTAAATATTAAGCAGAAGCCACAAACTCATTATCACCCAATCTCCTGGCAGGGCACCTAATATTGGTGACTAAATGACAAATGACAGTTTCTCATGAGTAAACTCTTCATCATGATAACACTTCCCAGACGTGTGCTAAAATCTCATGCATACACTGAACACGTAATAAATCTAGGCTGTAAGTTATGTCTGCTTGACTTCTTGTCCTGCTTAATAAGCTCCTGGATGTCTGAAGAAAGCTGGCACATATTAAAAGTTATTCTCTATAACATGACATATGGGATCTTTTTGTGTACATAATTGTAACTTGGATTCAGGTAAAGAGTGCCTAACATTTGAGTAGGCTTAAAAACTACAATTATAAAAACAAAACAAAAAACAAATTGCCTATGTTCTTATATACAAAAACAGAGACAGAAAAAGATTTGAGCTTTGTATATGGCATTGCTAATGGGCTTTAAGGGAAGAAGTGAGTGTATGGGCCTTTCACTAGAATAAACAATTAAAGAAGCAGTATACAAAAGTGCAAAAAATAGACTTTTCTATATTTCTGCTTTCATTATCAGTACAATCTCTATGCTGTTCTTATAACAACAATAACACAGACCGGTTTTTACACAACATTATAAAATGTAGCTGTGGATCCCATATTTTTTATACACATATACACACACACACACATATATATATATATATATATATATATATATATATATATATATATATACACACACACACACACACACACACACACACACACACACACACACACAGCCTTTCAGATACAACAATTATTTTAGTAACAGAATTGCTTTCTTGGTGCTGCAAACCAGACCGCACTGTCCCTCAGGTGACCTCCCGGTTTTAAACCAATCCAACATCCACTGTCGATTACATGACCCCTTCCTCATGGACGAGGACACAGGCTGTGAACAGGAAGACAGCACACGATTATTCAGTCTTTTGATGTGTTGTTTCTTATCGCCGTTTTGAGCAAAATAAAACAGCTGGGGCTGTCATCACATCAGACTCAATGTGTCCTTCAGGAGCAAAGTCTAGTGTGAACTAGCAGTTCATTTGCTTTACTAAATGTTCTTCAAAATGCAAACTTGAACAACAGAGAAGTACTTCACAAACTGATTTCTTAAAAAACTGACCCAGAGACATTCTGCAACGATTAGTTCCATTTGTATTCCTAATCCATCATGAGATGTCTTTGATATTGTTTTTGCAATGACACAGCCCTTCCTCACCGTGACACTTTCTTATTCCTACAGGGAGATGAGTAATTAAGAAGATTAATTGGATTAGACTAATCCTTGAATTGTCACAGTATAAATCTAGTTATCATCCGACAGTCAGCTTTATAGTGAGCATCGCTTAGATTTGCTTGGTTTGTGGCTATATACCTTAAAGGGAAATTAGTGTATAATCCCCCATACACTGTGATACATGTGATGTGCTTTGCGAAATGGAAAATACATGACAGAGTGATGACAGGGCGGGTTGTACTAACGGCATCCGATCTTGATCTTGATCTCAACTGTGTTGTACTACACGGATCAGGGCTCAATCTGAGCTCAGATCCAAGCTGCTTTCTGCAGGATCAGAACTCGATCCGACTGGTAAAAACGCAGCAGCTCTGTACTTCTTCTAGTTCACCGCGTTAACAGACAGACAGAAGCGGGTCCATGACAATTCGTCCCCGACCATTCGCTCCGGTGATAATTGGTCCCGCTGATAATTGGTCCCGCTGATAATCGGTCCCCACGGCAATTGGTCCCGCTGATAATCGGTCCCCACGTCAATTCGTCCCCATCATACGTTCTCCACATGAGCATTTGTAACCATGAGTGCAATCACTTATTTTAGAGCCATCGAATATACAAACATTACATTTATATATAGCAGGTTTATACAATATTTTATGTTAATAGCTTATTCAAGTAAATCGGTAAGGCAAAATTTAGTAGGCGATTATTACAAACCTGCTAATACAGGAAACCTGCTACATGATACCACACTAAAAGTATCGAGGAGGCTGGATACTGGAAGATGTATTTTTTATTTTATTGTTTTAGGTAAGCTAACCATTCATATTCAATTCAGTTTATATTTGGATTATTATTAATATTATTATTATTATTTGATTGATATTTGTTACGTTTGTTGTTGTTGTAATATAATCCTAATTTAAGATGAGGCATAAAAGCCTTAATAATTGCCTTGTACATATAATTGTTCGTTCTATTCAGATACTGTTCAAATCCAAAGAAAAAAAAAAAACACATTTTGAAGTTATAACTTTTAATATGTGAGTGAAATACATTTAAAGATGTAGGGTTCATATCTAATTATATTAAAAAAAAAAACACTACCTGAAAACCTAACATAAAAAGTAGTAGCCCATCACCTGGATTCAAACTCACAACATTTGGCTTATATGCAGATTACTTTACCCACTACACCACAGCTTAACTCTGAAACAAGTAGTATACTACTTTAGCCAACTGTCCAGATTGGTTATTTATTATTTGAGCTATTGGTGTTAGTATCAAATAAATTGTATGTGTGTGTATATATATATACACTCACCTAAAGGATTATTAGGAACACCTGTTCAATTTCTCATTAATGCAATTATCTAACCAACCAATCACATGGCAGTTGCTTCAATGCATTTAGGGGTGTGGTCCTGGTCAAGACAATCTCCTGAACTCCAAACTGAATGTCTGAATGGGAAAGAAAGGTGATTTAAGCAATTTTGAGCGTGGCATGGTTGTTGGTGCCAGACGGGCCAGTCTGAGTATTTCACAATCTGCTCAGTTACTGGGATTTTCACGCACAACCATTTCTAGGGTTTACAAAGAATGGTGTGAAAAGGGAAAAACATCCAGTATGCGGCAGTCCTGTGGGCGAAAATGCCTTGTTGATGCTTGAGGTCAGAGGAGAATGGGCCGACTGATTCAAGCTGATAGAAGAGCAACTTTGACTGAAATAACCACTCGTTACAACCGAGGTATGCAGCAAAGCATTTGTGAAGCCACAACACGTACAACCTTGAGGCGGATGGGCTACAACAGCAGAAAACCCCACCGGGTACCACTCATCTCCACTACAAATAGGAAAAAGAGGCTACAATTTGCACAAGCTCACCAAAATTGGACAGTTGAAGACTGGAAAAATGTTGCCTGGTCTGATGAGTCTCGATTTCTCTTGAGACATTCAGATGGTAGAGTCAGAATTTGGCGTAAACAGAATGAGAACATGGATCCATCATGCCTTGTTACCACTGTGCAGGCTGGTGGTGGTGGTGTAATGGTGTGGGGGATGTTTTCTTGGCACACTTTAGGCCCCTTAGTGCCAATTGGGCATCGTTTAAATGCCACGGCCTACCTGAGCATTGTTTCTGACCATGTCCATCCCTTTATGACCACCATGTACCCATCCTCTGATGGCTACTTCCAGCAGGATAATGCACCATGTCACAAAGGTCGAATCATTTCAAATTGGTTTCTTGAACATGACAATGAGTTCACTGTACTAAACTGGCCCCCACAGTCACCAGATCTCAACCCAATAGAGCATCTTTGGGATGTGGTGGAACGGGAGCTTCGTGCCCTGGATGTGCATCCCACAAATCTCCATCAACTGCAAGATGCTATCCTATCAATATGGACCAACATTTCTAAAGAATGCTTTCAGCACCTTGTTGAATCAATGCCACGTAGAATTAAGGCAGTTCTGAAGGCGAAAGGGGGTCAAACACAGTATTAGTATGGTGTTCCTAATAATCCTTTAGGTGAGTGTATATATATATATATTAAAAAAATGTAATGTTTGTATGTTCGATGGCTCTAAAATAAGTGAATGCACTCATGGTTACAAATGTGGAGAACGTATGATGGGGACGAATTGCCGTGGGGACCGATTATCAGCGGGACCAATTATCGCTGCGGCGAATGGTCGGGGACGAATTGCCGGGGACGAATTGAGGTGCTCCTGGCAGAAGCCTTTAGAGGTTTTTCAGGAGGAAAACATATGACAGCGGTATAGAGTAAGAGCATGGAGCATATTTAACCTCACAGACATAATTGATCCTGTTTTAGGACTTACACCGAAGCACAGTCATGCCTTACCATAACGTCTGAACCTGCATTTAGCGTTGAGATATTTTGCAACTGGCAGATTTCAGCAAAAAGTAGGTAACATTATCGGTGTACACAAGTCTGGTTAAGCACAGATAAACAACAAAAATGTGACTTACATTATTTGCAAAGATTTGTACTTTGAAATAAACAATATAATGTTGAACCATGCATTCTGCTTTTGCATCTTTATGGGGAGGTGTAGGTTGTGTGTGATTAGGTTATTATTTATTTACATTATTGTACAAAATAATGTAAACGCGCTTATTTCTCCAGCACTCCTGTTAAAACTCGAAACAAAAGCTGACCGAGCCGACAGAGCAGCTCCACGGCTGTGCAACGCTTTGAGAAGAGCCCCTACAACCCATAGTTTTAAGACTTTTCTTTTTAAAAAAAGCTTTTAAGGATCTCTTAGTTGCAATTTATTAAAATACTTTTGAGTTGCTAATGCTGTGCGGCCTATTTGATCTTATCTGTTTTGACTGTTTGACTTGTAGAGCTATTGGGCACCAGAAAAGCGCGTTATAAATAACATTGATAATTGGCTAATTATTATTATTATTATTATTATTATTATTATTATTATTATTATTATTGTAGTTACCAGTGCAAAGAAATTGGAAAGGCTGTGTACTTTGTGAGGTTTTAACGGATCCAATGAGCCCTGTCCTTGACGGACAACTTTTGGGATGACGGACTACAAATTATCGTGTCGGGTCCAGTCGCAATGATAAGCACACTGACATTAACATGCATTGGGAAATGTAGTGAACAGCTAAGCTTATTTAATTCATAAACTTATCAGAACTATAGCACAGTATCATTTTCTGAAAGGTTTATGGTTGTCATTGTGTCATTAGTGCGCTAGATGTTCAATCAGCCGCAGAGACTGACGAGCCGGTTCACGTCAGTAGGAATCTGCTGAGTCACCGCAGTGCTGCTTTATAATCGGATCAAACAATTGGATCGGATCACGATCTGCTTCATACAGCACCTTTTCATGATCCGGATCCAGTGAGCCCGGATCCAATCCTGTTAGTACAACCAGCCCCTGTAGTTTCTCGTTTCTCCCCTTGTATTTGATGTACCTTCTTGACTGAAACATAAGGACACGTCTTGCTAGTGGAATTAACACTGACAGATTGAAGCAGATAAGTCTTGTACCTTTTTCCCGAAATGCTGTATCCTGTATGTAATCTCTGGATCGAAGAATTGATATGTGTACGTTTTTAGTCACTACCATAAATAATGTCCTAGATAACTGGCATACAGTGTCAGTTCTCACCTTAGGGAGCACGGCTTAGGTTTCTGGTGCTGGGGGTGGAATGGGATACTTTCTAACTCTGGGGAAATGACAATGTGTTCCACTTTGATGATTTAATTCAAACAAGTGTCATTTTTAAAGATATAATAACATTCCACAGTAGAATAGTAGAGTTGTTCATTAAAAAATGTGTTAATTATTCTGATTAATTGACCAGTAAGATTTTTGTGAAGACTTTACCATTCATCATTTATAGCCCACCCTTCTCAACAGCCTGGCATTCACAAAAAAGACTGAATGATCCCCGAGTTAACCTTCCTATAAAGGAATACAATGAGTCATGCACATTCCAAATGCATTGAATTAATTATAAATTTTAGGCACACTGAGCAGAACAATTGAACTAAAGCAATTCCTATTTCAATCATGTTAGAATGCATTATGGATGTATGTGTCACACATGCATTGTTTTTTTTTTATTCTCTGATGCATTCTTAAAAGAGATCTAGCTAATTCACAGACATCCATTTTAATTTATTTGCAGATGGAATGGGGAGACAACACATTTACCACAAATAAGCAGAGAATGAAACCTGGATGATGGATTCCATTTGAATCAAATGCCACCTGGGATCAAGAACAGAGATAAATAAATGTGCTCAAAGTCTCATGGACAAACTTCCCTTTAAAATAGTCTCTAACATGGAGGATATCACAACGATTTGCTTTCTTTCCTGGCATCATGTTCACCGATTGACTTGGAGGAATATTCTTGTGAGTATAATGATGATTCATGACCAGTCATCAAGTTAATCACCGTCTGCAGCCAACGGAGGGTTGGGAGGGAAAACATTCTCACACGGGTGTGTGTGTGTGCGTGTGTGTTTAAAAAAAAAAAAAAAAAAAAAAACCAGCTACAGATGAGAACGATTTCAGGAAGGAGTCATAGTTGAGCATGGTGATGTGGTGGAAAGTCACTGCTGTTGTTAGCTGGCACAGACACACGGGGAATCAATGACATTTCATCATCTGAGAACTTGTCACGGCTGTTTTTCTACCAGAACAACCCAGTCTGTTGCTTGGGCATGTGCGTGCTGTCAGGGATGACGGTCCATTTTTAAATTATGGAGTGGGACTGACTCGCTAATTCCTGGACAGGAGTCTGCGGATGACAGGACTCACACCCAGCAATATGACAGATAATTTGTGCAGAACTGCCTTTGGACACAAAATGGAGGCTATAAATAAAGACAATTGATTTTTATATTTTTAATTTAAAAAAAACTCAACTGTACTGTAAATAGATACCAATGTTTTTACTTACCTCATCTTTCAAAGTAAGATCCCAAAACAGAAAACCTTGTTCAGAATTACCAAGATTCCCATGTTTACAGCACACAACTTCTATTTAAAACAACTTTTTCTCAGGAAAAAGTCCTAAAATCAAAGTTAAATACAAAAAAGTAATTTAGTGAAAATTCTAAATCCCCAGTGTTACAGAAGGTCCCGGGTGAGCCCTCTTCAATGCTGAAATGGAAGGGCTTATTCGGCCAATAAACCTCCTTTCTTCTATTGGGTTGTTATTAAAGCTGAGAGCTTTCAGCTTTGGAGCTGATGAGAAGGTTAGGATTATCCCTATTCTTTATGTGAGGCGACTCAGAACTTCACGATTATCAAACTTCATTCTGGCTGGTCTAATTTAAAATGTAATTCTTTTGCTAAGTGAGTGTGATGCTTTAAAACGGGGCGTGGGGATTACACTCAAACCTTTCAATTCTACCTCTTGAGAGGTTTATCCCATCCATAGTTTTTCTAACCTTCATGAAAATAGAGTGCAAGCCTCCCTACAATGTGCATCTTTCAGTACCTGAGAGCCAAAACAATAAGTCGTCATTTCACCTTAATTATCTACATCTACGTACCCAACCTATGACAAATGTATACAGTCATTTCCTTATTCAATTTCAATGTTTCCTGTAGTTTACAGGATAACAGCCATCTCTAAAACACTTGATCTTTAGTCTTCAGATATAATCTAATTCATGATACAACCATTTATGTATCAAATTAAAGAAAAAGCTGTGTTTCTTGTTGTGGCATACATCTTGATACTGCAAAATCTAATCCTAAATCTAAATGTCAAAGTGAAGAAATTCTGGAACTAATAGAAAATACCATCCGTTGGCGTTTATTACCATTGTATTATTTATGCTTTTATTTATTCAACCATAAATCTATATTTGCCCAAAAGGGGAGAAGAAATCCATAAGGGAAAACATCATGAAGTGCATAACTGCATTGCATACCATGTCCACATACATAAATACCGTAAAACCTCAATTAAACATCCCCTTGCAGTTATTTGGAATAAACGCTGATTAAATAAGCAATAAAACTGGCTTTCTTTAGACTAGTTGAGTATCTGGAGCATCAGCAATTGTGGGTTCGATTACAGGCTCAAAAAGGCCAGAAACAAAGAACTTTCTTCTGACACTCGTCAGTCTATTCTTGTTCTGAGAAATGAAGGCTATTCAATGTGAGAAATTGCCAAGAAACTGAAGATCTCATACAGCACAGTGTACTACTCCCTTCACAGAACAGCGCAAACTGGCTCTAACCAGAATAGAAAGAGGAGTGGGAGGCCCCAGTGCACAACTGAGCAAGAGGACAAATACATTAGAGCAGGGGGTGGCTAACCCTGGTCCTGGAGAGCCGCAATTCTGCAGGATTTCCAGTTCTCTCTTAATTACCAATCAATGGATATCTTGAACACAGGGACATTTTGCCTAATTAAGACCCATAATTGATTCAATTAAGCAGTTAACGATCTGGATATAACAAAAACCTGCAGACCCTGTGGCTCTCCAGGACCAGGGTTAGCCACCATTGCATTAGAGTGTCTAGTTTGAGAAACAGACGCCTCACAGGTCCTCAACTGGCAACTTCATTAAATGGTACCCGTAAAACACCAAACTCAACGTCAACAGTGAAGAGGCGACTCTGGGATGCTGGCCTTCTAGGCAGAGTTGCAAAGAGAAAGCCATATCTCAGACTAGCAAATAAAAAGAAAAGATTAAGATGGTGGCAAAAGAACACAGATGCTGGACAGAGGAAGATTGTAGAAAAGTGTTATGGACAGACAAATCTAAGTTTGAGGTGTTTGGATCACAAAGAAGAACATTCATGAGACGTAGACCAAATGAAAAGATGCTGGAGGAGTACTTGACACCATCTGTCAAGCATGGTGGAGGCAATGTGATGGACTGGGGGTGCTTTGGTGGTGGTAAAGTGGGAGATTTGTACAGGGTAAAAGGAATCTTGAAGAAGAAAGGCTATCACTCCATTTTGCAACGCCATGCAATATCCTGTGTATGGCGCTTGATTGAAGCCAATTTCCTCCTACAACAGGACAATGACCCAAAGCACAGCTCCAAACTATGCAAGAACTATTTAGGGAAGAAGCAGTCAGCTGGTATTCTGTCCATAATGGAGTGGCCAGCACAGTCATCGGATCTCTGTTGTGTGAGCAGCTTGACTCTATGGTACGTAAGAAGTGCCCATCAAGCCAATCCAACTTGTGGGAGGTGCCTCAGGAAGCATGAGGTGAAATCTCTTCAGATTACCTCAACAAATTGACAACTAGAATGCCAAGGTCTGCAAGGCTGTAATTGCTGCAAATGGAGGATTCCTTGACGAAAGCAAAGTTCGAAGGACAATTATTATTTCTATTAAAAATCATTATTTCTAACCTTGTCAATGACTATATTTCCTATTCATTTTGCTATATTTCCTATTAAAACTCATTTCATGTATGTTTTCATGGAAAACAATGACATTTCTAAGTGACCCCAAACTTTTGAACGGTAGTGTATGTATATATATATACACACACACATATATACACTCACCTAAAGGATTATTAGGAACACCTGTTCAATTTCTCATTAATGCAATTATCTAACCAACCAATCACATGGCAGTTGCTTCAAAGCATTTAGGGGTGTGGTCCTGGTCAAGACAATCTCCTGAACTCCAAACTGAATGTCTGAAAGGGAAAGAAAGGTGATTTAAGCAATTTTGAGCGTGGCATGGTTGTCGGTGCCAGACGGGCCGGTCTGAGTATTTCACAATCTGCTCAGTTACTGGGATTTTCACGCACAACCATTTCTAGGGTTTACAAAGAATGGTGTGAAAAGGGAAAAACAGCCAGTATGCGGCAGTCCTGTGGGCGAAAATGCCTTGTTGATGCTAGAGGTCAGAGGAGAATGGGCCGACTGATTCAAGCTGATAGAAGAGCAACTTTGACTGAAATAACCACTCGTTACAACCGAGGTATGCAGCAAAGCATTTGTGAAGCCACAACACGTACAACCTTGAGGCGGATGGGCTACAACAGCAGAAGACCCCACCGGGTACCACTCATCTCCACTACAAATAGGAAAAAGAGGCTACAATTTGCACAAGCTCACCAAAATTGGACAGTTGAAGACTGGAAAAATGTTGCCTGGTCTGATGAGTCTCGATTTCTGTTGAGACATTCAGATGGTAGAGTCAGAATTTGGCGTAAACAGAATGAGAACATGGATCCATCATGCCTTGTTACCACTGTGCAGGCTGGTGGTGGTGGTGTAATGGTGTGGGGGATGTTTTCTTGGCACACTTTAGGCCCCTTAGTGCCAATTGGGCATCGTTTAAATGCCACGGCCTACCTGAGCATTGTTTCTGACCATGTCCATCCCTTTATGACCACCATGTACCCATCCTCTGATGGCTACTTCCATGTCACAAAGGTCGAATCATTTCAAATTGGTTTCTTGAACATGACAATGAGTTCACTGTACTAAACTGGCCCCCACAGTCACCAGATCTCAACCCAATAGAGCATCTTTGGGATGTGGTGGAACGGGAGCTTCGTGCCCTGGATGTGCATCCCACAAATCTCCATCAACTGCAAGATGCTATCCTATCAATATGGGCCAACATTTCTAAAGAATGCTTTCAGCACCTTGTTGAATCAATGCCACGTAGAATTAAGGCAGTTCTGAAGGCGAAAGGGGGTCAAACACAGTATTAGTATGGTGTTCCTAATAATCCTTTAGGTGAGTGTATACATACACTACCATTCAAAAGTTTGGGGTCACTGGGGTATATCCATATATATATATATATATATATATATATATGGTTATCTTTCAAGATAGGCGCTCCACTTGTTGCAGAGGCGTTCCAGTTGTTGTGTGCCCCCGGTGCAAACACTGACTGGCGCCTCTGCTGCACGTTTCCCTGTGCACATGCATGTGCGCTCGGCGCTCAGCGATGAGCTCCTCTCGCCCCCGCCATTGTGATGCTTGCGGTCGACGCACCTTGCCCGCTTGGAGTGTGGAGGTCCTATGCCCCGTCTTTCTGGGCACCGACAGCGGGCGCGATTTGGCCCGACTTCCAGGTCCACTACAGCGCGCCGGAGGTCCGCCTTCTTACCGGGCGCCGCCGCAGTCACCGCTGCGCCTTGCAATCCCCCACTCCACCGAGTAACGGGGGGACCTCAGGGGCACTGGATCTCCGCCTCTCCCTGAGCCCCTCCGTCTCCTCCTCCAGGATGGTAGTGCTGGGGACAGATGCGCCTCCTGCACTGGCGTCCCCACCTACTCCTGCTGCTGCGCCGGCTGTCACTCCCGCACCTGCCACAGCAGCTGCCCCCCCTGCGATAGCCGCGCCGCCCCTGCCTGACGTGCCCACGGTGCGCACCGCCAGGGAAACGTGCATGCGAACAACAGCGAAGAGCAGTGGAGCGACGCCCATGGGCTGCCTCCCCCTCTTCTGAGTATTTGCTGGCCTCCTCCCCACCGCACCTCGGCGAAGGAGGTCAGGCTCAGCGGACAGGGAGCGCGATGAGGCCATCCTCGCTCTCAATAGCAGGATGGACCAAATCTGCGCTCTCCTGGCCGCGCAGGCAGCGCAAGCAGCGCAACAGGTGCTGCACCCCCACACCATGACCTTCCACCACCGACTCACGTTGCGCTGGTGGAGACTGCGGGCAGTCTGTTTGCCCCATCCCAGGAGGAGGGCAGTGGACAGACCACCTGAGAGGAGGACTGCCAGTCTCTGGGTCCTCACAAGGTCGCTCTCACCCCTCCTCCTCCATTGAGCGTGGACACCCCTCCTGCTCCCACAGGACAGGACAGGGACTTCTGGGCAGTCATCCAGAGGGCCGTGGAGTCTCTCCAGCTCCCCTGGCCCTCTGATCCTGCCCCGCCGCGCTCCAGGTTCAAGAGGGGTCAGCGCACGCAGCGGCCCACACGGGCCCTCCCGCTGCTGCCTGACCTCCTTGATGAACTGAGGGCTACCTGGGACCTCTCCTAGCCAAGAGAGGGGAGGCTTATGCCAGGACCCAGGGCGCGGCCGAAGCAGGCTTGGTGGAATTTCCACATGTGGCCCGACCCCACCCCTTCTGCCACGCAAGCCCTGTCCCTGAGGCATTCCAGCAGCCTCAGGCCCACCCTAACACCCCCCAGCAAGACTCTTGCTACTCCCTGCAATTTCAGACACGTCCACCCCCCTTCCAGGGCGTGGTGTGGATGCGATTGAGGGACCCGTTGCAGTGTGCTGCCAGGGCAGCAGGAGGGATTCTATTCCCCATACTTCCTTGTGCCCAAGAAAGATGGCGGTTTACGCCCCATCTTGGATCACAGTCGCCTGAACCGCCACCTTAAGGTGCTGCGCTTCAAGATCTCAGCCTGCGCACCATGTCCCAGGCCATCAAGCCCAGCAACTGGTTCACCACGGTGGATCCGAAAGATGCTTACTTTCACATCCCCATTGTGCAGGTGCACAGGAAGTTTCTCCACCTCGCCTTCGAGGGCCTAGCGTTCAAGTTTGCCGTTCTCCCCTTCGCCTGTCACTAGCCCCACACACTTTTTCCAAGTGCATGGACGTCGTGTAACCCAATTGCATTGCCAGGGGGTGCGCATCCACAATTATCTAGACAACTGGCTGGTTTGTTCTCACTCGAGGCAGCAGGTTCAGATACAAAGGCCAAATTGGGCCTTCGGGTCAATCGAGAGAAGAGCCGCCTGACGCCAACTCAGCAGGCACAGTTCCTTGGACTGCGCCTCGACTCCGTTGCCATGCTCGCCACACTGGCACCAGAGAGAGTTGCCTCAATATACACGTCTCTCCCTCTTCCGACTGAGAGCTCGTGTCAGGGTGTCCCTTTGCCAGAGGCTGCTGGGCCTCCTAGCAGCTGCATCACAGACCCTCCCCCTCGGCCTCCTCCAATTGAGGCCTCTGCAGTGGTGGTTCAGGTCTCTCAGGATGCACCCTTGGTGCGATCGAGCACGCCGAGTCACAGTCATTCCGGCGTGCTGGAAGGCACTCCGTTGGTGGCAGAGCCCTCACAATTTGACCCTCGGTGTGCCCCTGGGACTAGTCTACCACCGAGCAGTTATAACGACAGACGCCTCCAAGCAAGGTTGGGGAGCAGTCTGCAACACACGTGGAGTCTGAGGCAGGTGGACGGAGCCCGCACAGGCCCTCCATATCAATGTCCTGGAGTTACAAGCAGTACTCCTTGGACTGTCTCATTTCCTGCCAGTCCTGCGGGACACACATGTGCTGGTTCAGAGGGACAACACAGCAGCGGTCGCCTATATAAACAGGCAAGGAGGTCTCCGGTCACGCAGACTGTACTGTCTAGCGCACTGTCTGCTTCTGTGGGCGTAGCCACGGTTCAGCTCCATCAGAGCAGTTCACCTCCCAGGCCTGTCCAACACGGTGGCGGACCTCCTCTCTTGGGGGGGACCCCCGGTCTCGGAATGGCACCTCCACCCGCTTGTGGTACAACAACTGTGGAGCCGGTTCGGCAGGGCGGACGTGGATCTCTTTGCCTTGGCAGAGTCCACACACTGCCCACTATGGTTCTCTGTCCGAGACCGCTCAGAAACCCTAGGGATCGGCGCGCCAGCCCACATGTGGCCGCGCTGTCTCCTTTATGCGTTCCCACCGTTCCCCCTTCTCCCGGTGGTCCTGGAGAAAGTCAGGAGAGAACGAGCGACAGTTCTGCTGATAGCCCCACGGTGGCCTCGCAGATTCTGGTTTGTGGACCTGATCGCCCTCCTCCACGGAGAGCCTTGGCAGCTCCCAGTGAGAGCGGACTTGCTGTCCCAGGTGCAGGGCACACTTTGGCACCCCAATCCGGGCCTCCTCCAGCTCTGGATTGATTGCCTGGGGTCTGTCAGACACGGTAGTTGCCACTATTCAGTCGGCGAGAGCTCCCTCTACAAGGTCGCAGTATTCCTACCGCTGGCGGACGTTTAGCACCTGGTGCCAAGACGGCGGTCAAGACCCAATTAATTGCCCCATCGGGGTCATATTGCAATTTCTACAAGACCTGTTGGACCAGGGCAAGTCCCCGTCCACGCTCAAAGTGTATCTGGCGGCCATCTCCGCATGTCATGTTCGGATTGATGGCGAGCCTCCTGGGTCTCATTTTCTGTCTGCGCAGTTTTGAAAGGGAGCTCGATGGCTACGGCCTCCTCGAACCCTTTCACTGCCCACATGGCGCCTTGATGTAGTGCTGGACGCACTTTCCCAAGCCCCATTTGAGCCACTGAACTCAGCTGAGCTGAAGCTGGTGTCACTTAAGACTGCATTTTTACTGGCAATCACCTCTACAAAACGTATGAGCGAGTTACACGCTCTATCTGTACACCCATCGTGTGTCCGTTTTGCGGGAGATGGCTCCAGGGTCACGCTATGGCCTAACCCTGCGTTCCTCCCGAAAGTGCTGTCTCCATTCCATGTCAACAGGCCTATTGAGTTGATGGCTTTTCATCCTCCTCCCTTTGCTTCAGAGAAAGAGTCAGCTTCACCTGCTCTGCCCTGTACAGGCCCTCAGGTGCTATTTGGAACGCACTAAGGACATTCGGTGCTCAGACCAACTGTTTGTGTCTTATGGAGCGCGGACACAGGGCCAGGCGCTTTCAATGCACCGCCTCTCTCATAGAATTGTGGACACCATTACCATGGCCTACGAGTCCACCGGGACCCCAGTGCCTGATCACCTAGTGGCCCACTCGACTCGAGGCGTTGCCACATTGTGGACCCTTTTTCAAGGTGCCCCCTTGTCAGACATTTGTGCGGCTACAGCTTGGGCCTCACCACTTACATTTGCCCGGTTCTACAGGTTGGATGTGACGGGACCGGTCCCTTCCATTGGGAACCCGGTGTTGGCTGCAGTCGAACCCCAGTAGTCTACGGGCTCTGGCTCCTGCCTTTCCTCTCCCAGTCTGCCCCTGTAAGTGCATCCTGAGGGAGCTAGCGAACCGTGTCTTTCCCTTCCACCGGACTATGCCTTCCAGTCGAGCACCCACGCGAGCTGCTCCTGGATGTACAGACAGCCCTGTCGATGTGTTCCCAGGACTTGTCACGTGGCCTACAGGCATGTTGCCTTACGAGGCCGCCCTGTATATAGTTCGTTCATTATAACTGTGTTGTGGTGGTGCATGCCTCTGGCCTGTACCCCGCTCTGTACATATTGGTCAGCAGGTCTGTGGCCTGCTCTGGTTGTATTATGCCAAGGAGCAGGGGACCGCTGCTGTTGTGCTCCAGTGGAGGGCACTTGAGTTCTCCAGTGCCCCGCTGTATACATAGTTTATTTATTCACACGGTAAGAGCTGTAGTTGCCCTGCGTTAGCTGCGCTATTCGACAGGTGTCAACTGCTCCTGTGTTCCACGTGTGGCGCATGAGCCAGCTTCTGCACCCTGTGATATGTGTATATATGTATTATGTGTTAAACGGCAGGACTGTGGCTCCATTCTGAAATTGTAGAATGGAGTTCACTGCCGCTGTTCCCAGCTGATGGCGCTTGAGTTTTGCTGCCTCGCTGTGTACATAGCTCATTGGTCAGCAGGTCTGTGTCCCGCTCTGGCTGTGTGCCATAGAGCAAGAGTCCGCTGCTGCTGCCCTCAGCGGTAAGTACGTGAGCAGGCTCTCGTGTTCCGCTGTGTATATAGTTCCTTTGTTAACACAGTAGATGTTAATGTTGCCCTGCGTTAGCCAGTCTAACCAGCAGGCATCAACTGCTTCTGTGTTCCATGGGCGGCGCATGAGTTCGTTCCTGCGCCCCATGGTGTATATAGTTAGTTTGTACGAAATCTAAATTGTCAGCACAATGGAGCTCTTCCACTCTGTACTATTTAGTTGAGTTAGATGCAATCGTGCTGCGCGCTGACAGCATGAAGGTCTTGCTGTCATGCGATATGTATATATTGCATATTGTTCAGCTCGGCTACTCTGTTGACTAGCCAGCTATGTATTATGTTGTATTTTTCTCATTGGGTCTGTGGCCCCGCTCCTATTGGATCAGGGGTCCACTGCCGTGATATTGCGTGGAGGCCGCACAAGTGATTGATTGCCCGCACCAGACAATGTGCAAGTAGATTAAGGCCTCGCTCCTAGCTGCACTAGTAGAGCAGCCGGCCTTGCTCTTTGTAAGCGGAGGGCATAAGAGTTGTTAACCTCTGTAGCCCCGCTTTATATATGCTGATTGCAGACAGTTCCCGGTAGAGCGTGACCTCAATCCTGGGTGGCTCAGGTGCGGCCCTAAGGGGCCCCTGAGGTTGCTGTCTGGAGTTGTGTTGCCGGGACCCCTAGCGGTCACTGCCTCCTCCCTTGCGACGGTTTTGTTATATAGTAACCCCTCCCCCTTGTGCAGTGCTTCTGACTTGAAAGATAACGATAGGTTACGTATGCAACCCCAGTTATCTGAAAAAGGAAGCACTGCCCAAAGGTTGCAAGGTCGTGCAGGACTCCTGAATATACAGAATATTTTTTTTATATACATATATATATATATATATATATATATACACTCACCTAAAGGATTATTAGGAACACCATACTAATACTGTGTTTGACCCCCTTTCGCCTTCAGAACTGCCTTAATTCTACGTGGCATTGATTCAACAAGGTGCTGAAAGCATTCTTTAGAAATGTTGGCCCATATTGATAGGGTAGCATCTTGCAGTTGATGGAGATTTGTGGGATGCACATCCAGGGCACGAAGCTCCCGTTCCACCACATCCCAAAGATGCTCTATTGGGTTGAGATCTGGTGACTGTGGGGGCCAGTTTAGTACAGTGAACTCATTGTCATGTTCAAGAAACCAATTTGAAATGATTCGACCTTTGTGACATGGTGCATTATCCTGCTGGAAGTAGCCATCAGAGGATGGGTACATGGTGGTCATAAAGGGATGGACATGGTCAGAAACAATGCTCAGGTAGGCCGTGGCATTTAAACGATGCCAAATTGGCACTAAGGGGCCTAAAGTGTGCCAAGAAAACATCCCCCACACCATTACACCACCACCACCAGCCTGCACAGTGGTAACAAGGCATGATGGATCCATGTTCTCATTCTGTTTACGCCAAATTCTGACTCTACCATCTGAATGTCTCAACAGAAATCGAGACTCATCAGACCAGGCAACATTTTTCCAGTATTCAACTGTCCAATTTTGGTGAGCTTGTGCAAATTGTAGCCTCTTTTTCCTATTTGTAGTGGAGATGAGTGGTACCTGGTGGGGTCTTCTGCTGTTGTAGCCCATCCGCCTCAAGGTTGTACGTGTTGTGGCTTCACAAATGCTTTGCTGCATACCTCGGTTGTAATGAGTGGTTATTTCAGTCAAAGTTGCTCTTCTATCAGCTTTAATCAGTCGGCCCATTCTCCTCTGACCTCAAGCATCAACAAGGCATTTTCGCCCACAGGACTGCCGCATACTAGCTGTTTTTCCCTTTTCACACCATTCTTTGTAAACCCTAGAAATGGTTGTGCGTGAAAATCCCAGTAACTGAGCAGATTGTGAAATACTCAGACCGGCCCGTCTGGCACCAACAACCATGCCACGCTCAAAATTGCTTAAATCACCTTTCTTTCCCATTCAGACATTCAGTTTGGAGTTCAGGAGATTGTCTTGACCAGGACCACACCCCTAAATGCATTGAAGCAACTGCCATGTGATTGGTTGGTTAGATAATTGCATTAATGAGAAATTGAACAGGTGTTCCTAATAATCCTTTAGGTGAGTGTATATATATACACACATACACACACACAAACACACAGTGAGGGAAAAAAGTATTTGATCCCCTGCTGATTTTGTACATTTGCCCACTGACAAAGAAATGATCAGTCTATAATTTTAATGGTAGGTGTATTTTAACAGTGAGAGACAGAACAACAACAAAAAAATCCATTAATCCATGTTAATGAGGGAAATAAGTATATGATCCCCAATCAATCAGCAAGATTTCTGGCTCCCAGGTGTCTTTTATACAGGTAATGAGCTGAGATTAGGAGCACTCTCTTAAAGGGAGTGCTCCTAATCCCAGCTCGTAACCTGTATAAAAGACACCTGTCCACAGAAGCAATCAATCAATCAGATTCCAAACTCTCCACCATGGCCAAGACCAAAGAGCTGTCCAAGGATGTCAGGGACAAGATTGTAGACCTACACAAGGCTGGAATAGGCTACAAGACCATCGCCAAGCAGCTTGGTGAGAAGGTGACAACAGTTGGTGCGATTATTCTCAAATGGAAGAAACACAAAATAACTGTCAGTCTCCCTCACTCTGGGGCTCCATGCAAGACCTCACCTCGTGGAGTTTCAATGATCATGAGAACGGTGAGGAATCAGCCCAGAACTACACGGGAGGATCTTGTTAATGATCTCAAGGCAGCTGGGACCATAGTCACCAAGAAAACAATTGGTAACACAATACGCTGTGAAGGACTGAAATCCTGCAGCGCCTGCAAGGTCCCCCTGCTCAAGAAAGCACATGTACAGGCCCGTCTGAAGTTTGCCAATGAACATCTGAATGATTCAGGAGAACTGGGTGAAAGTGTTATGGTCAGATGAGACCAAAATCGAGCTCTTTGGCATCAACTCAACTCGCCGTGTTTGGAGGAGGAGGAATGACCCCAAGAACACCATCCCCACCGTCAAACATGGAGGTGGAAACATTATGCTTTGGGGGTGTTTTTCTGCTAAAGGGACAGGACAACTGCACCGCATCAAAGGGACAATGGACGGGGCCATGTACCGTCAAATCTTGGGTGAGAACCTCCTTCCCTCAGCCAGGGCATTGAAAATGGGTCGTGGATGGGTATTCCAGCATGACAATGACCCAAAACACACAGCCAAGGCAACAAAGGAGTGGCTCAAGAAGAAGCACATTAAGGTCCTGGAGTGGCCTAGCCAGTCTCCAGACCATAATCCCATAGAAAATCTGTGGAAGGAGCTGAAGGTTCGAGTTGCCAAACGTCAGCCTCGAAACCTTAATGACTTGGAGAGGATCTGCAAAGAGGAGTGGGACAAAATCCCTCCTGAGATGTGTGCAAACCTGGTGGCCAACTACAAGAAACGTCTGACCTCTGTGATGGCCAACAAGGGTTTTGCCACCAAGTACTAAGTCGAAGGGGTCAAATACTTATTTCCCTCATTAACATGCAAATCAATGTAAAACTTTTTTGAAATGCGTTTTTCTGGATTTTTTTGTTGTTATTCTGTCTCTCACTGTTAAAATACACCTACCATTAAAATTATAGACTGATCATTTCTTTGTCAGTGGGCAAACGTACAAAATCAGCAGGGGATCAAATACTTTTTTCCCTCACTGTATGTATATATATATATAAAAACATTACTAACAATCAGACCATGCCTCAGAACGTGACCAATGGTGCAGCTCTCAATGTAAAATGTGTAGTAAATTCCCTGGACTATGAACAAAATAGGACTGTTCTTACTGTATCATTTATTTATTCATGTGTGTAATTATTTGTTCATTATAATTAATTGTTCATTAATTCCATTTTTTTTTACTGGATTGTTTCAAAATATATTTAAATGTCTTTAAAACTGGACTGGAAAAGCTAAAAAAAAAACAGAAGCTTTTCATTTACAGTATTGCTTTACCTTTCAAATTCTGCATTCATATTAATAATCTAGGGACAGTTATTGCAATCTTAAATTAATCATTCATTACACTTCCCAGATATTCCAGACCAAAATGTATTTGTTTACAAAACAAGACAGAAACACAAAGGTTCAATTCTCTGGTCGTGTTATAAGCAATATAAATGACAATCAATGACAATAGAAAAATTGTTTCACAAAGCCCTTAATGCATGCAGGATCATCTATTAAAAAAAATCAGATATTAGTCAGCAACAGTACTTTTAAAGAGAAGCGTCCTATCCTAATGAAGGAACCTGAAATGTGTGTTCCTATTAAAGTTTTTTTTGTTTGTTTTTTTAAGGTTAATCTATTTTGTGTTTTTAAAAACAGCCCTCTGAGAGGAATGAGCCACCAAAGCACAGAGCCCTGCTAAATGTTATAGCTCCTTTAGAACAGGCTTGCAGGTTATTTATTTTACTTTTGCATAGAATGAAAGTAATGCAATAATTATTCTGAAATGAGAGCACCCAGGGCCTTAGGATAACTAATTTCTCAGCCTCAGAATATTAAATTATGAAACAAATCTGAAATTGACAAGAATATTTAGAATATTGTTTTATTTATATTGCCCACAGCAACAAGATACATTACTTCATCACCTTGCATTCAATTGAACCTTCTGTTGTGTGTGTGTGTGTGTGTATGTTTTAATTGTTTTATTTTTTCTGGCACCGGAGGACATTTCTACAAGCTTCACAGTTCGCATTTTTCTTACACCTCTGACAAAAGCAGGCTCCCCTCAGAGAATCTGCGAGACATTTTGTGGGCCCAAGTCAGTCTTTACCTCCAAAGCATCAAACTAAATTGTGACTGTCATCTGCAGGGTCAGTTACCATGGCAGCATGAACCAAGTTGTCTCCACGACTACCAAACTGTGTGGTAACTTAGTCCTGGTCCCCTCAGTAAACACATCAGATTTCACACTGCAGAAGGTGGAGGAAATCTGTTCAATGACATTTGTTGTTTGTTTTTGTTTAGTTTTTTTTCTTAAAAGTGATTCACCATTTGCATACCCTTTAAGACCCGTCACAAACTACGCTCTTCAAATGCAAGTCATTACAATGATTTATTTATTTGAAATCTGAGAAAGTACAATGTAACAAAAGAACGATAAACTGTTACTGTCACTTTAAAACATGTTTTTTTAAATTGTATGCCTTTAGCAGTGAAAGATTGTCAAATTAATTATCTAATTCGTTACCAATTTATGACACCTAGAAAACCTGCTGGATTGTACAGATCAAGGTTTGGAAATAGCTTTCACTGCTTTAAGTTCCAAGTACAAAAAAAAAAAAAATCTTAGATATATTAATCTGACAAAGGGATACTTAGAGGGGAACTCAGTTTCACAAAACCGGGACAGCTGATCCAGTTGTTTTCATGTTGATTTAGGAGCAACTATCCCTATCCTTTTTAAAGTACTCTTTTAACATTCCCTGAGCACAGAAGTGTGTATCATATCGGAGATGCTACTGAAGGACATGTAATTATAGCTATATCATGCTCCTCTGTTTAAAAAACGGTGTCCCTGCCAAATTCTGTATAACATGTCAGAATTAAAATTGACTGTATAAATAATGTTATCCCTGGATACTCAGAAGGCGTTTCTCAATTTGTTCTCTCATGCAGGCTTCAGCTGAAATCCGAGTTACTGGTGTTAGTAAATACAGCTATGAGCTCTTATCTTCTAGGTATTTACTCTGATCTTTGTCCTGTAAGAGACATTGGTTTTCCTATGAAATGGAAAATCACAACAGCAAGGATCTCTCCACACTGGCCGGCTGAATGAAGTGGTGTGTATATTTGGAGTTAAAGGGTAAAAACTGACGGCACTAACTGAAGTATGTCAAACAGAAGCACCATCAAATAATCCTTTGGGGTCAAGGTAGGTTTTCCAAGTATTTGTGAAGATGTGTGTGTGTGTGTGTGTGTGTGTGTGTGTGTGCGTGCGTATGTATACACACACATATTATATACACACACAAAAAAATAAGAGACTACTGCATTTTTTTCTTAAATCAGCATCTCTACATTCCATACCATTCATATTTTTATTTGGAATTTGGGAGAAATGTTGTCAGTAGTTTATAGAATATATATATATATATATATATTTTTTTTTTTATTATTATTTTTTTTTACCAAACACATACCTATAAATAGTAAAACCAGAGAAACTGATAATGTTGCAGTGGTCTTTTAATTTTTTTCCAGAGCTGTGTTTGTGTATATATATATATATATATATATATATATATATATATATATATGTTTGGCATTATAATGGCATTATCCACACAAAAGCATTTAGTTCCAGAATATTTTTTTCACTGACATTATAATGATTCTCTCATATATGAGAGAATCATTACAATGCCAGTGAAAAAAATATTCTGGAACTAAATGCTTTTGTTTTTTTTCTACTGCATTAAGCTTCAAAACCGTTGTTTAATTCTACATTGTTTAGGCTGAAAAGGTTATGTCCACAGCATTTCAATGATGAATAGCATATAAGATAAATTGTCATGATGAGGCTGAAGAAAACCTGAGAAGCAGATGAGTCTGGAGAGAGATTTAAACAGAGGGGGGAACCCTTTCTGTCTGCTTGGTGCTGTATGAGAGATGTTATCCGTCTTCAGTTTCCATTTAAAGAACAGCATCTCATGAGTCACACAGGAGGAATTTTCTGATATGAGCAATCTCCTAATAGCCTGTGAATATGGTGACATGTTCTGCAGTGTGCGTTAACTTCTAGGCCTTGCATGGCCTTGTCTCTAGAAGCAATGGATGCCTTCACAGGTTGAAAAAGATTGACAGCACACAATACCTATTGTCCAACAATGATTAACAACTGTTTTGTGTTTGATTTTCTTCTAATAAATACATTATATATAATTTATTTTAACATGTACTACTTCTCCATTAATAAATTATGTTGTTGGTGTCTCTTATGCAGTAGCATATGCAATCAGATCTCAGGCTTGAATCACAGTGTCAGCTCTATGGTAATGTCTACTTTCAATAACACTGGTCAGGGTTACAACAGGGGAGCATCACTGAAAATCACAAGTTGCAGTGACAGCCACAAGC